>NC_091235.1:1725511-1815511 GCF_040958095.1 Procambarus clarkii | reverse complement strand
TTATTCTCTATTTATATCTGTTCTGTGAATTCCTCGGCCGTTGCATCTGGCGGTTTGTATATTAGAATAATCACTAAGTTTACTTTCTCTGTTTTTAATCCCAGTACCTCTACCACCTCATTTGTAACGTTAAGGAGCTCCGAGCATACAAGGTCTTCCCTAATATACAGACCCACTCCTCAATGTGACCTAATTTCCCAATCACACCTGTATAGGTTATATCCTGGAATCCAGATCTCACTACCTAAGAATTCCCCTGCATGGGTTTCTGTGAAAGCTCCAAATACTGCATTTGACTCCGTGAGGAGGCCATTTATGAAGTGTATTTTGTTGTTTGTTCTTGTTTTTAGTCCTTGTATGTTGGCAAAGATGAATGAGGTTACTCTATTAGTGATAGTTGGACTGGGAGACTTTTTCGGCAAGCCCATTATGCGTGGATATATTGAGTTTGTTCTGACCAGTACTGATTGTTATAGGGCAGTTGTCTGTCGTAGTTGTAGTTCCCTTTCGGTGTATAATTGTATCTGTAATTCTGGAATGCAAGTGGGTCTGGTATCCAGTTAAATAACTTTACTTCATGAAAATTGCAGGAGTGTGGGTGCAGGGGGGGGATGGAGGAGGGGGGAAGGAGGGGGGAAGGGGAAGGTGGGGGTAGCAGGGTTCACTATAAATGCCAATATTTCTTAATGCTTGGCACTTGGGTCCACCCTGACTCTCCTGTGACACAAACATGCCACCAAAACCTAGCATCTGACCTACTTCGGAGTAACAGATATCTTATTATATTAGTATTAATTGAAACACTTTTAATAATTACTATTATTATGATTTTCTTGTTGCAAATACTGATATAAAATAATTTAAAAATATAATCAATAAAAAATCCTAGATTGTGTTACTTCAGACATATAACGTCTGATCAGTGACTCTTCTTATGCCTGAGACATCCCAAATAAAATTGCTGGAAGTAAATAAGTAATTATCAAAAGAAGGCACCAAACCGGGAGGGCCATGTAGCACCATCAAATGTGCGGGATAATCAGAGGGCGCTAAATATCACCAAGGATGCCAATACGAGAACAGTAACGCATAAGGCCGCATAGGGAGCCGGTCGGCCGAGCGGACAGCACGCGGGGCTTGTGATCCTGTGGTCCTGGGTTCGATCCCAGGCGCCGGCGAGAAACAATGGGCAGAGTTTCTTTCACCCTATGCCCCTGTTACCTAGCAATAAAATAGGTACCTGGGTGTTAGTCAGCTGTCACGGGCTGCTTCCTGGGGTGGAGGCCTGGTCGAGGACTGGGCCGTGGGGACACTAAAAGCCCCGAAATCATCTCAAGATAACCTCAAGATAAGGCGAACGATATCAAAAGTATCCGAGTCACCAAGAATACTATCGAGAGACAAGCGACCACGGGGGACGGTCGGAAAACATGACACACGCTCGTCCTGGAAGTCAGGACATTCAGCAAGGACATGCACAACCATAAGAGGGACAATGCAATTAGGAAAATATAGAGCAGGGCGGCGCTCCATCAAGTGACCATGAGTTAAGCGAGTATGGCCAATAAGCACCCTCGCCAGAGCCGTTTCCCATCGCTGGTTACGGTGGTAGGAGGACGGCCACGAGGACACACAACTTTTAAGAGTACGTAGTTTGTTACCAGTAACAGACGACCAACAAGCCTGCCAATGGGTAAGGACGGAGGAATGGATAACCGGGTAAAAGTCGGAATAAGGAATACCTTTACGAGAGATGGGACAGGAGCGGACAGCTTCCCTGGCAGCAGCATCAGCACGCTCATTTAAAGAGACACCAATATGGCTGGGAACCCAACAAAACTCAACCGACTTAAATTTACTGTGAACAAGAAACAGCCAATGCTGGATCTCGACGACCACTGGATGAACCGGATTAAAGGACCTGAGAGCCATGAGGGCACTGCGAGAGTCAACAACTACTACAAAGGAAGATTGACAACGAGAAAGCAGGAGACGAAGAGCATAGAGAATAGCATAAAGCTCCGCTGTGAAGATGATAGTCTCCGGAAGTAAGCGACACATATAAGTGCAATCAGGAAAAACAACAGAGTAGCCAACACCGTCCGCAGACTTAGACCCATCGGTGAAGACAAACGGAGCGGGAGTGAGAAGAAAAGTGCTCAAGGAAAAGGTGTTATAGAACCGTAGGAGGGGTAAAAGCTTTAGTGATGTGGATTAAGGTTTTACAAAATTGCGGAAGGGGGAACTCTCCATGGGGTCAAAGAAGGATCAACACGAGGTGAAATATTAGAAATACGAACGGAAAGAGAATCCTGTAAGCGAGATAACCGGACAGAAAGAGGGAGGTGGTGAAGAGGAACAGGAACCGCAGGAGGGGTAAAAGTTAAAGCACGACAGAGGCGAGAGGAAGGATGTTGCAAGGACCGCGCAAGATAGCGAAGACAGTAGCGATCACGGCGGTCCTGGAGAGATAGGAAGCCAGTGTCAACATACAAGCTAAGGATAGGAGTCGAATGAAAGGCACCAGAACTGAGGAGCAACCCAGTATGGTGCAGAGCATCAAGATAACGAAGAGTGGAAGGAGAAGCAGACAAGTAAGCAGGGCAACTATAATCGAGCTTAGACAGGACGAGAGAGGAATATAAAGCGAGGAGAGTGCGCCTATCCGCTCCCCAAGGAGTATGGGACAATACCCGAAGGAGGGTAAGGTCCTTAGAGCACTCAACACGGAGGTAAGAGATATGGAGAGATCAAGACAAGCGAGTGTCAAAGAATAACCCCAAAAGCTTCACAGAATCTTTGTACTCAAGGGGATGACCATAAAGTTACAAAGAGGGACGAAGAACGACCCGTTTCCGAGTAAAAGTCATGGCACAAGTCTTAGTAGTAGAGAACTTGAAGCCATGATCGGTGGCCCAAGACGACACGGCATCAATCGCAAGTTGAAGCCGGCGTTGAAGGAGAGGCGAATCATCACCCTGACAGCAAAGGGTAAGATCATCGACATAGAGATCGGAAAAGACGCCAGAAGGAAGAGAGGAAAGAAGACCATTGAGGGCAACCAGAAAAAGAGTAGTGCTCAGAACACTACCCTGGGGCACACCTTCGTATTGCTGAAAAGAGGCAGAGAGAGCGGTGTTGACCAGACCACACACTAGAAGTTGAAGGGACGACGACGTTTCGGTCCGTCCTGGACCATTCTCAAGTCGAGAATGGTCCAGGACGGACCGAAACGTCGTCGTCCCTTCAACTTTTAGTGTGTGGTCTGGTCAACATACTTCAGCCACGTTATTGTGACTCGTCGCCTGCAGAGAGAGCGGTACCAAGCCTCACCCGAAAGGAACGACAAGAGAGGAAGCTGTGGAGAAAGAGAGGGAGATGACCACGAAGGCCAAAAGAATGAAGCTGGGATAGAATATGAAATTGCCAAGTAGTGTCGTAAGCCTTTTCCAGGTCAAAAAATACGGCAACAACGGAGTTCTTCGAAGCAAAAGCAGAACGAATATAAACCTCCAAGTTAACCAGGACATCTGATGAGCTGTGGCACTTGCGGAAACCAAATTGAGAAGAGGAGAGGAGGTGATGGTGTTCCAAGAACCACATCAGACGAACGTTAACCATACGTTCAAAGAGTTTGCAGACACAACTTGGCAATAATGAAAATGAAATAATAATGAATAATGACAACCAGAGCTAACAGAACAAAAGTGGGAACCCAGTTCGGTAGCTACCTGCAACGGGTCCGCCACAGGAGTACCACGGAGGTGAAGGACCGGCGAAAACATTCGGAAAGAAATTACCTGCTATCTTGTGGATACGCTTCCAGATCTGTGGCAGAGGAATTTCGGACGTAATGGTGGAGATATAAGATGCCCAACACTCACCTTTAGCCGCATGGATGGCCCTACGGGCCACCGCACTCGCCTTCCGAAAGAAAAGAAAAGAATCGGCCGTCTGCCGACGGCGGTGCCTCTTCCAGGCTGCACGCTTACAGCGAGGGCAGTCTGCATTCCACCAGGGAACACACTTCCATGGACCCAGAGAGGAAGAGCGAGGAATAGAGCGGAGGGCAGCGTCGAAGACGGTGTCATGAAAAAGGAGGAGAGAGTGAGGGAGAGGCAGAAGGGAGAGGTCAGAGAGAGCAGCACTGAGGGTAAATAGGTTCCAGTCCGCCTTAGCAAACCGCCACCTAGGGAAGGAGAGGGGAGGGTGAAAAGAGAAAAAGGTAACAAGGATGGGGAAATGGTCACTGCATTGGAGGTCATCAAGAACCTGCCACGTGAAATCCAAGTAAAGAGAAGACGAGCAAAGAGAAAGATCAAGACAGGAAAGGGTGCGAGTCCGAGAGTACAAATGAGTGGGCTCACCAGAATTCAGAAGAGACAGTAAAGAAGAGAGGATGAACGGCTCAAGAAGGCGACCCCGGGTGTTTGTCAGAACATCACCCCAAAGGGAATGACGACAATTGAAATCACCCAGCAGGAGCACAGGCTCCGGCAAGGAGTCCAGTAGGTGTTTCAGATCGGGAAAAGAAAGCGGGACACTCGGGGGGAGATAGATGGAACAAACGGTGTACCATTTCCTCATAAAGATATGAGCAGCAGAACAATGGAGAGGAGAAGGAAAAAGTAAGGGGACAAAGGGAACATCCGAGCGAATCAAGAGATGCAGAAGAGTTAGGAGCCCCAGCTATTGCTGGGGGGGGGGGGGGGGGGAAGAAAGAAAGGAATAGCCACGAAAGCGACCAGGACGAGCACCAACATCGGCTCCTGGAGACAGACACAAAGGGGCCAAAACCGCGAAATCAGAAGCTGGAGTTCGAGGAAATTGGCGTAATAACCACGAACGTTCCATTGAAGAATAGACATCGACGAGAAGAGAAAGGACAACAACAGGGACAAGAAAGAAACAAAGGTGAAAGAGAAACACAGCACGTTAAAGAAGATCAGGGTCAGCAAAATCAGGGTTAGGGGGCATGGGTAAACTGAGCAAAGACAGAGGGAAGGAAGCGGGAGAACAGACCAGAGGCGGACGGGCGGGGTCCGGAGGAGGAGGAAGAGGAGGAGACATCCGAGAAGAGCAGTCAAGGACAGCAGCAGAAAGAGGAGTAGAAAAAGGGGAGCGCACCTCAGCAAGGGCAGCAACCGAGAGGGAAGCGGGGGCCAAAGAAACCTCCATAGCAGGAACAGGGGGCGCAACCACCGAAATGGGAGGGGAAGGAGCGAGAGAGTCAGAAGTAGGGGCCGAGGAAGAAAGCGAAGCCTTCTTACCTGCCGGGGAGAAGGAAGGAGAGGAGCCAGGCTTACGCTTCTGACTCAAAGAGACAGGTGTCCCAGCATCTACGTACTGGGCAACGGATTCCAGCGTCTCAACAGAAGCTGAACGAGAGTATACACGACGGCCATTGGGAGAGCGATGGACATCAGCCCGTACTGACAGGCGGTGGGAAGAGCCAATAGGCAGAGAAGAAGGATGGGAAGGAGGAGCGGAGGGAGACGAGGAAGAAGACACAGGAGACATGACAGACAGGGCAGAAAGAAGGGGAACCCCAGACAGAGGACCAGGAGGGGGGACACTTCGGGACAGAACTCAAAGGAACAGAGGAGGGGGCGGTGGGCGTATCAGGGTCCAATGCCTGGAAACGGTTGTGAGTCTGAGGAAGATGGGAAGGACGAGGAGAGGAAGAGCACAACACGTGAGCATAAGAAACGTTAGCACAAGGCGGGACCTGGCGAACCTGGCGCCTCGACTCAGGAAAAGATAAACGCTCCTGGTGCTTCAAGGTGAGGACGGCTGCCTCAAGCTTGTAATGTAAACACGCACGGGAGAAGGTAGATTGGGCCTCACTGAAATTGAGGCAGCGAGCCTGGGAAGAAGTGCACCCCGACTTAGAGTGACCTTCGCCCACACACAAAGGACAAAGAGAGATAGTTCCAGAGCAGCTAAGGGCACCATGCCCAAACCACCAGCACTTATTACAGAGCCGAGGGGAGGGAATGTACTTTTGGATGGAGCACCTGGCACCAGCAAGAATGACAGGGCGGAAGGGTCCTACTATCAAAGGTAATCTTCACAACCCGAAGGGGCTGACGGCGACGACCACGAGGGGGACGAGTAAACGTGTCTACCTGGAGGACAGAATGGCCTTGGGCCTCAAGGATATGCTGAATATCATCGTGGCAGTCCTGCAGTTTCCGAACACCGGTTGCAACATGGGGCGGGAGGAGAATAGTGCCAACACCTGCATTCAACTGAGCGTTCTTGGAGACCCGAACAGGGGTCTGGTCAAGGCAGAATAAAGCAGCCAAGCGGGAGGCTGCATCCTGAGAAGGAGCAGCACTGACACGTGTACCGAGACGGGTGGGGTTGAAGGTGACAGAGGCATCGACGGAATCAACATGGTGCCTAGGAAAGGAGAAATCGTCAGGAGGCGCAGAATCAAGAGGGAGGAGATCAAAGTATTTGGCCCACGAAGCGGGACCAAACAAGACTTGATTCGCATCAGTATGGGAATGAATCGAGCGAGTGCGGCCGTGTCGAGGACGGCGTTGAGAACCCCAGAGAGAGAGAGGGGTTAAAAGGCACACTAGTCACAACGAGAGACTGAGCCGTGCCAGGGGACGAGATAGTCACCACTGGGGGCTTGGGGCTCGACCCAACCACAGAGGAGGGAGGGGAGCCGAGTGAAATAGTCAGAAAGGCCAAAGGAGGAGCAAGGTCGGGGCCCAATGCAACGGAGGCTACAGAGCCTGGTCTTCCAACACAGACCGACTCGGGGGCCTGGTCGCCCACCCCAAGAGCCTAAGAAGGTAAAAGAGGAACAGAATTTGACACAAGTACGAAAAGAAAAAAATTAATTCACGAATGTGCCCCCACACCCACCATGGAGCCACAATTAGAGGCAGGACACCCAACAAGAAGCTATCGCCGACCATGTCCGGGCCTCCTAGGGGTGCGTCGTGAGTATACGCCCCACAAATGCCACCTTAAGAACCGTCAGTCTGTCGAGATAGGGTTGAGTGACGAAAGGAGGATTGACAATAAAAGGTTCCCCTCTCTCTCGACGTTGGGTACTACAGTTCTACGGGTGCAAGAGTATGCCTCCTCAAGCACCCAAACATCAAAATAGAAGAAGTCCAAAGGAATAACCAAAACAAGCAAAAGGTCAGCAGGAAACGACAAGCAGATAGGAGAAGAGGGGGGGAAAAAACGAAACAGAAGGAAAAGGAAAAGTCGTTCCGCACAATTAGAGAGGACAGCAGCAGGAGCACAAGGCTAGAAAAGGACAGAGGACTGTCCCAAGGAGCATCACTCTCTGGCAGCCGCCCACCAAGTCCCCCTCACAGCAATAACGAACTGAACAGGGAGTGGAGAAAATTGCTGGAAGATGTAATGACTTAAGAGTCGTGGATCACATTAATTTATATGAAAATGAGAGTGTACCAGGCGCTTGGGTAAGCATCCTTAATAGTCCGTCTGATAACAGGACATCAAGTCTTTACAAGCATCTTTGCCAACTCTAGAGATCCAGCTCTATCTCCTTACCGACGGACAGGCGGACACAACAGTCCGGAGAAAGTTCTAAATGGCAGTTAAGTTTATATGTGATGTACACTATTCAGTTGGGGCTGAGAGAAACATATAGTGAACGGCAGTTATTGTTAAGACGGCAAGATAGAGTAGAGGAGTAGACAGAAACCACCAATACGGTGATGTGTACGATGCCATGAAGGTTGTTACACTAAGAACAATCTGGGGTGAGTAAGTTATTTGTGAAGGATGCTGTAAGTCTGAAGGGTTGACAACATATTACTCCATGTAATATATCCATGCTGAGAGTAATTTCTTAAATTATGTTTCTCAAGCTGATTATACATTGAGCCTTGCAATTGGTGTTCTAAGGAACTTTTTCACAACTGATCATACGTGTGTAAATACTTGAGTCTTTATAATGAAGTATGATGCTTGCAGAAAGAATGATGCACTTCACTCTACCCCTCTATGCTAGTGTGATGCTCTTCACTGTACCCTAGCAGCCAGTGTGATGCTCTTCACTGTACCCTCGCAGCCAGTGTGATGCTCTTCACTGTACCCTCACAGCCAGTGTGATGCTCTTCACTGGCTGCGAGTTTTTTTTTCACATTTTTCCAACAAGTTTGGTGTCTTTTATTCAACTTTCTAGCCAATGCGATGTTCTCCAATCTATTCTCTGAGCCATTTTGTTGCTATTCACGCTACCTTTCCTGCCAGTGTGAAGTCCGTAATTCACCTTATCTATAACATTGTAAATCCTTAGACGTTGTCCTGAGGTATGTGAAGTACGATAGTTCGTCATAGTTAAACACAGTGTGTATCATGAAATAATTGAGGCTTTTTTTTAACCTACAAATAGCTGCACTCCGCATTTAAGTCCATTAATTATAAAGAATTTACATTTTCGGACTATTTCCAAATCAAGAGATAAATATATTATTAAATAGACACTAATTAATTAAAATAATTGTAGCATGCGACAACATCTTGCTCAAATATATTAATACAAACTAAATATATTTTAGATCACTTATGATTTTTTATGTTGACTTTAAAATAATCATTATTTTCATTGACTCTTATAATGAAGAAACGTAAAAGTTATATTATTTCATTTTCGAATTAGTAACTAATTTAGTTTTTCGCTAATATAATACAAATCCTAGATAGTGATGTCGGAGAGCAGAAATATGTATTCTAAGGATTAAGAAGGCTATCTAGTATAACATCTTTGTTATAATGATATGACGTGTGCATTTCAGTAATAATCATTAGAAGGTAAAATAACAAAAATTGTTTTACTTACCAACAATGCCATTTATAACTTTACATACGTCAGGATTTGGGTGATTTCTTTTCATATCACAATATTTTGTGAAGTATTTTTCAGCGTTTCTCCTGTACCCAAGTGCATTCATTTTTAATGAGATGTTTTGAATGTCTTCCTTTCCGATGATGTTCCGGTCAACATCTCTCAGATGATTAACGAAATCCCGGGTCTCTTTCGCAGACCACCGGCTTGACGCCATGTTGCTTTCAGTTGTCTCTTACACTTTTGTAAAGTTTTTAAAATCTGAAAACAAAATGAAATGTATTAAAACAAATTTAATTTGAAATTGAATTTATAAACAGGTTTCAGGAATGATAATCTTCAGCAAATCTAATATAGGAGCCAGTGAGAAAATCAGAGGTAAAATAATAAGCTCTTGGACAGATTACCCAGTGTTTGGGCTGGATTAGTCTATAACAAAAGTAGCATTTGTTACGGGCTCCACATTTTCGAGGGATTCGCACTAATACTTACACGCTGTATTTTGACATAAAAGATTCCCATGGTCAAAGTTATGATAATGCCAGCAACATGAATGGCAAGAATAATGCCTTACATGCACGAATTAAAGATCTGATTGAGTATGCGGATTGAATTCCACGTTTTGCACTTTCATTAAATTTGGTTGGAAAATGGTCTTCTGAATGTTTCCAAGAAACATTAATATTCTTTTAATTTGTAAAAAGTAATTTCACATTTGTTCTGCTTCTATTTACCGGTGGGATCTCCTTGCTGCTACACTAACTGATTTTTGGTGCTAATTTGCCTATTGCAAAATGAATATATGATATAAGATGGTTAGTGCGTGCATATACAACAAAAGCACTTTTACACAGCTTTCTTGCAAAAAAAAAAAAAACACGTTTTGGATAACGCTTGATATAACGGTGATTAGAAGGCAGAGTGTCGACAACAGCCTCGTGGACGACTGTCAACCATGATGAAGATGGAAATAGGAATATTGGTCAAATTGTTGGATTAAATATTGGATTGTTTTCAAATGATCAGTGTTTCCTTGCAATCGTCTTGCCAAGACTTGAACACAGCTTGTGCTCTCTACGAATCCTTGCATGGATATATTCAAGCTATCCGGTCTATTTTTTCAGACACTGAGCAAAAGCCGAGGATGTGTCTGAGTGTGAAGATTATTAACAAAAAATTCGCAGAACACAAACAAAATCAAACATAAGAGGATCTCAGTGGTTTAAACACTCGTCATCCAAATGTTGAACCCCAAATACCTTCTCAGACGCTTAATCAATTAATTAATTAAAACACTTTCGCGGGATCAGGACGCACCGAGGAGTCCTGTTTCGCTAACCGTTCCTGCATGGTGGACATAAAGTTATGTCCTCTTTTAAAATATTTGTATAAAATTCAATTTTTATCCGATTTACTTTGGGTTTGTTTCAAACTGCGCGCCATGAGGCTCTCTTTCTCACCACTAGGCTGCATTATACAATAATGTCATGAAAGGTGTGGACCACTTCGATCAAATGGTATTATGTCCCAAACGGGTTGCAGGTGGGTGACTTTAGCCGTTTATACTGGTAGTGCTTCCCCCATATCATGTATTATATGCATATGTCTGTTTAGGGAATTTTATTCCGATCAATGTACAACCAAAAATAACTGTGTGCAACAAGTATAAACTTGACAAACATAAGAAAAGTAAAAACATTTCGTGTGTGTTTGACGCTCACTGATATGTTCCAGCATTGTTTTATATTTGGCGCTATTCTATCTTACGCTTTGTTGATCTTTTTTACCTACGGGCTCATAGAACATTCTATTGCGAACACATTGACACAAAAATGAATGACGTACATAGAAAATTAATGTCATGAGAGTGAAATAAGTATAAACTTTCAAAGCGCCGTGCGTCGTCCCGTCACCGATACCGGGTAACAATTTCACCACTTCCCACACTCTTGCGGGCGGGCCGCAATCATTATTCCACGCTTATATTCATATCACCGTGTTGGGAATTTCATTGCGAGTCCATTGATACCAAAATTAACGCTGTAGAACAAGTGTGGAGGTGATAACAATCCCAAGAGTAAAAACATTTTGTTGCTGTTGGGCGCTCACGGCGAGTCATCTTCGTAGTTATTTATTTGGTGCTGGTATCCTTATATGTTTTGTGACTTTTGTATTGATGTTCTTCTAGAGGATTTTATTGCGAACACGTTGGTACCAAAATGTAATACGTAGCTCAAGAACTAAGGTAAGGAGAGTAAAAAGAGTATACACATTTTTGTTTTTTCGCTTAAACAGCAAAAACGCCGCGCGCACTTACCACTTTTTTTTTTTACCATCGAAGGGGGCGCGAAAGTGTATTAACAACTGGACTGCGTTGGTCGAGAACACTCGTTCCGCAAAAACTGTGCAGGCCGAGAAAAGATCAATTAAAGATTTCGTACCATTCAAAACGCGGACGCAATAGATTAGGTATGAAATGGACTCCTGGGACCTCCAGTGAGAGGCAGTCATCTTGGAAAAAATTCCCAGAATGCCCTAGGGCTGCTGGCTGGCTCAGTTCCGAGTGAGCAACCATGGGTGGTGTACGCGCCTCTGGCTCACAATACTCTAGCCGATGTGGTGTTGAAAGATCGTTCTCTGTCGGTGAAATTCAGACCGTATTGTTTGAAGAACATAAGGGCCATGCTCTTGATGAAGCTAGGCACAATAAGGACCTAACACTAAGGTGGGATACAGGTGATACAGCACCAGTGAGGACGAAACAGCCAGCATATCAGTAGTTACTGAGGTCACCCATGCCCACCCATGTCAACTCCAGTTGTTATAGATGATAATATATCTTGAGGTTATTTTGAGATGATTTCGGGGCTTTTTAGTGTCCCCGCGGCCCGGTCCTCGACCAGGCCTCCACCCCCAGGAAGCAGCCCGTGACAGCTGACTAACACCCAGGTACCTATTTTACTGCTAGGTAATAGGGTGAAAGAAACTCTGCCCATTGTTTCTCGCCGGCGCCCGGGATCGAACCCGGGACCACCGGATTACAAGTCCAATGTGCTGTCCGCTCGGCCGACCGGCTCCCATATAGGATGAATCTTTTTCTTGGTTCAATGATGATGCATCTGATACATGTAGCATAGTTGACTTTTTTTGTAACACAAAGCAATAATTTGTGGTTTGCAAAACAAAACACAATTTGAGGATTCTGATATTGGTGTTGCATCCACTTTCCCATATACTGGTGTAGATATTAATGCTACCAGAAGAGTGTTTTGTCACTGAGCTTTTCCTAGATCTTCCCAAGAAAACCTGGATGTTTTAAATCCTACCTTACAAAGCGATCTTTTCAGGAATAGCTGAATCTCTTCCAGAATACCTGAATCTTCTCAATCCTACCTTGCAAAGCGATCTTTTCAAGACTACTTTACAAATGGATATTTTCCTATAATCTTTTCAAGACTACCATACACTTCAAAAGCTTTGCTACATGCCACATACAGGTACTAAGGCCAAAGGTGTACGTGAGTGCGTTTTTTTTTGCAAGCAGACAGAACGAAGAAACAGGAACTATTATCAGTTTGTACCTGGGGCATCGAGAGCGAAGTCGCGCTGTGTACCATGGACTGCTTCTTTGATTTTCTCTCACTTCCGAAGTACTGAGTGTGTTATACAGCGTGTGACTGTATAAATAGTGTGGGAAAGTGTACATATTTTAAATATATTGAATATTGAAGAAGTATACCGTGACAATGAACATTTGTTGTGGACATATTACTGACACATGTATCACAGCTCCTTGGAACATTATGAACGATCTATTTTGAGGTTATCTTGAGATGATTTCGGGGTTTTAGTGTCCCCGCGGCCCGGTCCTCGACCAGGCCTCCACCCCCAGGAAGCAGCCCGTGACAGCTGACTAACTCCCAGGTACCTATTTACTGCTAGGTAACAGGGGCATTCAGGGTGAAAGAAACTTTGCCCATTGTTTCTGCCTCGTGCGGGAATCGAACCCGCGCCACAGAATTACGAGTCCTGTGCGCTATCCACCAGGCTACGAGGCCCCTATCTGTAAGAACGAGGATCTACTGTAAACATATTGTAAAGGACACAAATTTGCATCATGTACGAAAAAAACATATAAAGCGTTGAAAATGCATTGAGAAAATAAATGTAAAAATATTTGTGGCAACCTGCGAGTCTTGAATGGCCCGGGCGACCGCCTCTGGGAGCTTCCTGCACGCAATACAACCCATCCTCGACTTAAGTCCATTCCATTCAGCGGTCGATCCCACAGACACATTCATAAATTTTAACATGCTGTTCATTCAAAACAAACAAAACATTATAATATATTAGTATATTGTGCATATATAGGCACTGGTTAGGTCAGGTTAGAGGTTTAGGTTCTGTTGACGATTATTTGTATTTGTAGTGCGTGGGTGACGCATTTAATGCGTGGTGGTTCGAACAAAATTCGTCAGTGAAGTATTTGTTCCGGAAGTGTTCGAACATAATCAGTTGTGAGTCGTGTGTAAACCGTTTTTCATTCATAAACAGTGGGGTTTGGTGGGTCAGCCCGTCCTCCAAACAAAGACCCAAAACGATTCCATGCAGCCGCCAAACCCCGTTTATGAATGAAATACGGTTTACACACGACTCACAGCTAATTTCGTTCGAACACTTCCAGAACAAATGATTCACTGACGAATTTTGTTCGAACTACAACTCTGTAAATGCTTCACCCACGTACTACAAATACAAATAATCACCAACAAAACCTAAACACTTAACCTAACCTAACCCAACCTATGCCTATATATACACAATATGCTAATATATTATAACATTTATTTTTTGAGAAAATTTCCCGTTTATGAGAAAATTCCCGTTTTGAATGAACAGCATGTAAAAATTTAAGAATGCGTCTGTGGGGTCGACCACTGGATGTAATGAACTTTAGTCGAGGACGGGTTGGGTTGGTGCATTATATCACTTTTGGGTTTTTGTTTGGAGGACGGGTTGCGCAGCCTGTCCTCCACTGATGGCCTTCTGCTCTCTTTGTGTCTCTTGGATTTTGTACGATTCTTGTTGCTTTAGTTCAATCGTTTCTATTTCCCTACTTAGCCTTCTTCGTCATTGTTGAGTTAGGGTGTGACTCTAGTTGTTCCTCGATTCGTTTTCTTCGCCAACAGAGGGAACGCCGTTCCCTTTCCAGTATGCATCTCTTCCCCTTTTTTCGTAGGGGATTGAGCATATTTCAAGAGCTACTGAATTGATTTTTTTTCCAAGCATTTGTTTAGGTTTGCATTTTCTATTTGTTCTTCCCCAGCTTATTTATGTGAGGTCTTGGTTTATTTGCTCCCAGTTATTATGTTTATTATTAAAATTGAAATAACTGAATTCTCCTCCCTGGGACTCGGGACTGGCTGTGCAGGTCTACTCCCCATGCTTGTCAGAACTCCAATTAGGTTGTGATCTGAGTAACATGTATTTGTAATCATTATGTTCCTGATCTATTCGTCATTATTAGTGCAAATGAGGTCCAACGTGTTCCCTTTCTAGTTGGTTCTACTACTTGCTGGTTTAAGGTAAATCTGTTGCACATCCGAAGCATGTGTCTGTTCATTTAGGCTACTTCCTGGTATTCTCTCTGATATTACTGTATTAGCTAGGTGCTTCCATTTCAGGTCCCATAGGTTAAAGTCATCAAGCAGGATGATGTTCGGGGCTGGATTTATGAGGTTTTCTAAGCAGTGTTATATTTTGTAATTGTTATATTTTATTAACAACAAGGCTGCAACAATTAGTTGGTTTAGAAACTGCTGAGGATTTGCCTCCGGTGACTTATATACAAAGACAATAACTAAATTTAGGATCTCTATTTTGATTATCAGCTCTTCCTCCATATCGTTTGTGGTGTTTAGCAGTTTAGTACAGATGAATGTGTCTTTGATGTACAGGCTGACCCCCCCCTGTACCCAGGTGTTTCCTGTGATTGTGAGCAGCTCAGTGGTGTGAAATACTTTCATATTGTCAAAGTTATACATAATTAACACCACCTTTGACACATGAATACAACTTGTTCGAACGATAATAACGAAATAATCAAAACAGAAAAAGAAGGAAAAGAAAATAATGAAAATAATAATGATAATAATAATAATAATAATAATAATAATAAGATAGATCTCGGGTGTGATATCACGAGGCTAGAGACTCCTCCACACTTGTCAACTGATCCAAGAGCTCACAGTGACCCACAGGTGATGTAGCATTCCCAGAAGGCAGGTAAGAACAGTGACCCAAATGTAATTGAAACTAACGCCCAGAGCTACCCAAAATATTCCATTTCAACTTCACTAACATGTTGCTCCTTGGAAGAAGTGTGCTGTTAGATGTTGGTGTGCTGGTACGTTGCTTCTGTCTCGACGAGTCTTCCCCCATATTTTCTGCTACCATGCACACCAAAACTAAGTCCATGAAGGGTAATAAGAAAGCCAGCACACCCATTAGGAATAACCAGGCTAGCCAGGCTAACACCAGTAGTAGTGCAGCTGCTCCCCCTCATAGCCGCTTGACCAACTCTCCCCTAAACAACACCTCCACCATCTCAGTTGGGTGGCATAACGTCATCGGCGTGTTCGACTCGGTCCATGCTACAATTTAATCAACATTTGGAACACCTTAAACGAGCTGTTGGCCGTTGTCCCGACTTGAAGCGCTTCACTGAGAACCCATGGTTCAGGTTATTAGCCCAGATACTTGAAGGCAATCGACGATAATTGAAGAGTAGGCGACCCTAATACGGAGCCTGCAAACCGGCGCTAAAGCCAGTCTTACGGAAAGTCAACAACTCTCTGTCAGAGTTGACCTCCCTGAACTAAGCTCTCTAAAGGACACAGTTACACAACTGAAACCCGCAGAAACCATCAGATCACTTGGTAAACATGTTGATGATATAAATGACTCAAAGCACTAGGTACCAAACTATTGTTATTTATTTTTACAGAAACATGGCTAAGTAAAGTCCATACCCAACTTTACAGCTTAACCGGTTATAAAGCCATTCACAACTGCAGGCAAGATAAATATGAAGGGGCACAGTTATCTATCATAAAAATAACATCATTTGCACCAGTGTCATTAGCGATAGAGACGACTACTGTGAATATACCTTTGCTCAATACTCGATCAAATACCTGAAATCCTCACTATCTTTTAGAGTCATTTATAGATTTTCTAATATTAATACAACTACATTCTCAGATAACCTAAAAAATCTAATCATATGCAACAAACTCAACAAAAATCACATCATCCTAGGAGGCGACTTCAATATTGACTTTTGTCAGCAAAATAGCTCCCCAGTCGACTACTTTATAAACAACATGAACTTCTGTATGTTAATCCCCACAATCACCAAGCCCACCCGAATCACTCAACCTTACAACTTTCGAGCACATACGGACTGAGTAACATAACAGCCCCCCTTGCCTCTTGTATAATCACTGACTGACTGACATAACACCTTTGGATACCATGAAACTTACCATCAGACTACACAGCGAAGCAGTAATAGGCAGTCTCATAAATGCACTTCACAATATAAACTGAGAATCTGAATTCAATAATAAACAGGATATAAATTCATTTGCCGACATCTTTCTTTCCTAAACTCTAAGCCTCTACAACACACACTGTCCTCGTCTCTAAGCAAATAACTGCCAAATGGTTAAACAACCCCTGGCTCACAATTTGCATACTCAAACAATAAACAAGAAACACATATATGAAAAAACATAGGATTGTCCTAATTACAAAAGAAGTAGTCAGGAGATACTCATCAATGCTTAACAGAATAATAAGAAGAGCCAAACTTTCCTTTTATGAGAGTAGATTCAAAGAAGCAAAAGCAAACATGAAAGGTACATTGAAAGCCATCTCTAACACCCTAGGGTCTAAACAACAATCACATAACAAACAGAAACTCTTCAAGGATGGTTACACACTTGCAACGGACTTAGAAACGGCAACTGAATATAATAGCTTCCTTTCTTCGATTGGGGCTAACCTTGCCAGAAAAATCCAAATGTCCCAAATACTTGTTTCACTAGCAGCTATCCTAACTCTCTACTCCTTATACCTGTCAACCCGACAGTCATTATATCCACAATTCTATCACTTAAAATCAAAGCTGGGAACATTAGTGAAATACCATCTAGGATATATATGAGTGCTGCCCCTGCTCTTGCACTACCCATAGCTCTGCTATTTAACATATCTCTAGAGTGTCATACTTTTCCAGTTATCCTTACAAAAAACAAGAGTAACGCCAGTTAATAAAGAAGGCGATACAGTTGATATAAACAAATATAAACCGATATAAAATCTACCTATATTTTCAAAAATATTCGAAACAATTACAAACAGCTCTACCTCTCTACCTAGTAAAATTCAACATGTTAAGTCCCTGTCAGTTTGACTTCCGCTCCCAAAAAAGTACCACGATGCTATTATTAGTCTGCTTGATATAATCTACACAGCCCTTGACCAAAGTGAGTTCCCATTTAGGCTCTTCATTGACCTGAAAAAAGCCTTTGATACTGTAAACCATAACTACCTCTTACCTAAGTTTAACCATTACGGATTCCGAGACCTTGCACTGAAGTATATTCGATCCTATCTTAGTGACAATCAACAGGTAGCCATTATTGATATAACCTCCCCCCCCCACTCTATCATTAACCATTGGAGTGCCACAGGGCAGCATCCTAGGACATCTTCTATTTCTTATATACATCAATGATTTGCCAAATGTCTCTAACATTCTTAAACCTATACTATTTGCTGACGATACTACCTTCATATATTCAGACCCCAACCCCCACAATAAATATTATTGCAAATAACGAATTACAAAGTCCGAATTACAAGTTCACTCATGGATGTCAGCCTTCAAACTCACACAAAACATTGGAAAGACTTACTACATTTTATTTGGAAGAAATCACCAAACCCAATTTAACTTCAGAAAGACAACATTAAAATTAGCAATAAAAATAATGGAATGTTAGTTGGCTTAAAACATATCAGATATTATGTTCCCCACTCTGCTCTTGTCTCATTATACTGCTCGCTAATATATCCCTATCCTGCGTACGGTATCTGTGCACGGCGGGTTATATCCCTATCCTGCGTACGGTGTCTGTGCATGGCGGGTTATATCCCTATCCTGCGTACGGTATCTGTGCATGGGGGGTTATATCCCTATCCTGCGTACGGTATCTGTGCATGGGGGGTTCAACCACTGCAAATTACCACAAGCCCATCATCACTCAGCAAAAATCTGCTATCAAAACTATAACAATATCTTTCTGTTTATTTTTGTTTAATTTTTTCACGTTTATTTTATTATTTTATTATGTTTATATTTCCACGGAAGTGTGGATGGCAATTTATGTAACATTGTCTGTCTTCAGACAACACACAACACCTCTGTTTAAATTCCTTAATATGCTAAACATATTCACACTCCATAAATTCTCTTGTGCTATTATCATGTACAAAACCTTGTTCCTAAATGTTAATCCTGATCTGAAACTCATCCTTGACAGATGTAATAGAACCCATGAGCACCTTACTAGAAACATCTATCTGGTAGATATGATAGTTATCTATCTATCGATATCACAGAGTCAAACCAAATCTATGAAAACACTATGAATTAAGGGGAACTAGTCAATGGAAATCACTCCATAACGAATTAATAAGCTGTCCAACCTACGCCTTATTCAATAGTAAAACCTATTATTATTTCTATTATTATTATTATTATCTTTCCACTGACACAGCCTGCATCTACTCAGTCTTTCCACTGACACAACCTGCATCTACTCAGTCTTTACACTGACACAGCCTGCATCTACTCAGTCTTTCCACTGACACAACCTGCACCTATTCATTCTTTACACTGACACAGCCTGCACTCACTCTTTACAATAGCACATCATGCACCTATTCACTCATACTACTGGCACAACCTGCATCTACTCAGTCTTTATACTGGCCCAACCTGCACCTACTGGCTCTTTACACTAGCTCAGCCTGCACCTACTCACTCTTAACACTGACACAACCATCGCCTACTCATCCTTTACACGGGTTCAGCTTGCACCTACTCATTATTCACACTGACACAGCATGCACTCATTCTTTACACTAGCACAACCTGCACCTATTCACTCATAACACGGGCACAACCTGCACCTACTCATTCTTTACACACACTGACACAGCATGCATCTACTCACTCTTAACACTGGCACAACCTGCACGTACTCAGTCTTTACACAAGCACGACCTGCACATACTCACTCTTTTCACTGGCACAGCCTGCACCAGCTCATAACTCTAAAACAACATGCACCTACTAATTCTTTACACTTACAAAGTCTGCACTCACTCTTTACACCAGCACTACCTTCACCTCTTCACTCATAACACTAGCCCAACCGGTACCTACTCATTACTTACATTGGTATAACCTTTACTTACTTACGGTTTTCACTGGCACAACCTGCACCAACTCACTTTTTACACAAACACAACCTTCATGCACTCTGATACAGCCTGCACCAACTCACTCCTGTCACAAATACACGATCCAGCTTCTCTGTATACTGATGCAACCTGCATCTACTGTGTTAAGGCGGGCGGCACCTATTTACTCTTTAAACGGAGTCAACCTTTACTTACTCATTCTTTACAGTAAGACAGGCAGCATCTACTCTGTTTACTGACACAGCCAGTATATACTTACAATGGTCACTGAGAGCCTCCCGCAGTTCACTGTGAACACTGACACTAATATTTTCACACTGACATTTCTGACAGCTCATTATAAACGCCGCTATCTCCAAGCCTTTCCTGTGGTGCTCAGATAACTCACACAATACAGCCTCACTCCCCCTCAAGTAACTCCTCATCACTCCTACCCAAGTAACCCTTCATAACTCTTACTCTTCTACAGAACATTCTTCTTCACTAAACATCATAACAAACATCCCCACTTCTCAAGACGACACTCATGTCACGGGGCTGTCATGTATTCTATTGTCTAGGTGAAATAAGGCTTTTACTTCAGATAATTAGAATTCAAGGAGTACAGTAAAATCACCTCATTCTTTGAGGCCACACGTGAGGAACTAAATGAAAACAAGCCTGAATGGTCCCCAGGCATATATGCAACTGAAAACTCACACCCCATAAGTGACTCGAACCCATACTGCCAGGAGAACTTTGCAAATGTTGTACAGGGCCCCTTAACCACTCGACCATCATAACAGGACAAAAGATGATGGTAGCCGAGACTAATTCCCCATTATCCCGCTGTCACTCTGATGGTAACCTTGGGCATGCAGGTATTTTATCAAATCACCTCATTCTTTGGGGCACACGTGAGGAACGCAAATGCGAACAAGGCTGAATGATCCCATGGCATATATGAACCTGAAAACTCACGCCCCAAAAGTGACTCGAACCCATACTGTCAGGAGCACTTTGCAACTGGTGTACAGGACCTCTTAACCACTCGACCATCACGACCGGACAAAAGACAATGGTAGCCGATGCTAATTTCCCTTCATCCAGCCGCCGCTCTAATGGTAATCTTGGGCATGGTATTTTATCTAATCACCTCATTCTTTGGGGGCACACATGAGGAAGACAAATACGAACAAAACTGAATGGTCCCCAGGCATATATGCAACTGAAAACTCTCACCCCAGAAGTGACTCGAACCCATACTGCCAGGAGCACTTTGCAAATGGTGTTCAGGATCCCTTAACATCTCGACCATCACGACCGGACAAAAGATGAATTTAGCCAAGCCTAAGTCCATTTCATCTAGCCGGCACTCTGATGGTAATCTTGGGCACTGTATTTTATCAAATAACCTCATTCTTTGGGGCACACGTGAGGAACACAAATGCGAACAAACCTGAATGGTCCCCAGGCATACATGCAACTTAAACCTCACACGCCAGAAGTGACTCAAACCCATACTGCCAGGAGCACTTTGAACTGGTGAACAGGACCTCTTAACCACTCGACCATCACGACCGGATAAAATAAGATGGTAGCTGTGGTTAATTCCCCCTTCATCCCTCCGGCACTCTGATGGTAATCTTGGGCATAGTATTTTATCAAATCACCTCATTCCTTGGGGCACACGTGAGGAACACAAATGCGAACAAGCTTGAATGGTCCCCAGGACTATATACAACTGAAAACTCACACCCCAGAAGTGACCCGAACCCATACTGCCAGGAGCATTTTGCAACAGGTGTAAAGGACGTCTTAACCACTCGACCATCTCAACCGGACAAAAGATGATGGTAGCCGAGGCTAATTCCCCTTCTTCCCGCCAGCACTCTGATGGTAATCTTGGGCATAGTATTTTATCAAATCACCTCATTCTTTGGGACACAAACACACATGATGAACACAAATGCGAAAGAGCCTGAATGATCCCCCGGTATATATGCAACTGAAAACTCACATCCCAGAAGTGACTCGAACCCATATTGCCAGGAGCACTTTGAACTGGTGAACAGGAAATTAAAAATGATATATATATATATATATATATATATATATATATATATATATATATATATATATATATATATATATATATATATATATATATATATATATATATATATTTATATATATATATATATATATATATATTTATATATATATATATATATGTTTCATTGAATATGACCGCATATTCTGTATTTATTATTTTCTGGTTTAGGGCTTCTATCCCTCTAACTATTTTCTTAGCATCAGGGCTTAATTGAAATAGGAGTTCTCCAAAACTCATTTTCGTACTTTTAAGGTGAAGAAAAGAAGTGATTTACTATAGAGTGTATTACACTTATTTGTATAATTTGCACGACGTTTCGAACCTCCATGGTTCATTCTCAAGTGAACAGATCTTACAATACTAGTTGATTTTATACCCGCATTAGGTCAGGTGATAATACAATGAAGGTGAAAACATGGGGGGATACATAAGGGATAAACATAGGGGCTGCAGAAGGCTTATTGGCCCATACGAGGCATCTCCTATCTAAACACAAAGATTAATCCAGTGTAATTGGCCTGTTATGTTGGACATTGTCTTCTGTGTTGGCATCGATATGTTCTTGTCTTGTCCTTACTCTCATGGTGGGTAGAGTAAATAGTTCCGTGATTTGGGTGTTCATGGTAGGTCGCTCTATTCTTATGTGAATTGCCTCAAGAATTTGTAATCTTCTTGAATCTTGGGTTTTGTCTATTATGCAAGTATTCTTGTTCAACATTTCTCTTGTTAGAGTAATGTCATGGGCTTGTCTCATGTGATTCCTAGGGGCACCAGATTGAAGATGGCATGTCAAACGCCTCGTCAGCTTGGTCGACGTCATACCTATGTACTTACATTGAAGGTTACATCCTTCGTGGGGGCAAGTGTACATGTATACAACGCTTGACTGCTGTAGAGGGTTCTCCGTCGGCTTCGGGCTGTTTTTGATAAGGAGTTCGGAAGTCTTCTTGGTTTTGTAGAATATTATCAGGTTTATGTTTTGGTTAGGAGTAGTGCTTTTTACTCCTTTACGGATTATTTATTTCATTATTCTTTCCTCTTTTATATGTTCACTGTGCATGGTTGATTTGTAATATAATTTTATTGGGGGTGTTGTGGTTTCTGTTCTAGGTTCTGAATTATACCAACGGTCCAAGTGTCTTCTTATTGCAGCGTTTATTTCCGCGTTGCTATATCCGTTGTTCACCAATACCTGAGTTACTCTTTCAAACTCTCTACTCACGTTGCTCCATTCAGAGCAGTGGGTAAGCGCTCGACGAATATAAGCATTGAGAACACTGGCTTTGTATCTTTGGGGGCACTCACTTCTACCGTTCAGGCATAATCCTATGTTGGTGGGCTTGGTATATACGTTGGTGCTTAAAGAGGTTCCTGTTTTTGTTATTAGTACATCCAAGAATGGCAGACTGTTATTTTCACTATTTTCATGTGTAAATCGGAGTACTGACTCTCTCTCTAGGTGTCTTTTTAGGTCAATTAGTTCATCTGAGTCTTTTACTATTACGGTAATAGTAAAAGACTCAGATGAACTAATTGACCTAAAAAGACACCTAGAGAGAGAGTCAGTACTCCGATTTACACATGAAAATAGTGAAAATAACAGTCTGCCATTCTTGGATGTACTAATAACAAAAACAGGAACCTCTTTAAGCACCAACGTATATACCAAGCCCACCAACATAGGATTATGCCTGAACGGTAGAAGTGAGTGCCCCCAAAGATACAAAGCCAGTGTTCTCAATGCTTATATTCGTCGAGCGCTTACCCACTGCTCTGAATGGAGCAACGTGAGTAGAGAGTTTGAAAGAGTAACTCAGGTATTGGTGAACAACGGATATAGCAACGCGGAAATAAACGCTGCAATAAGAAGACACTTGGACCGTTGGTATAATTCAGAACCTAGAACAGAAACCACAACACCCCCAATAAAATTATATTACAAATCAACCATGCACAGTGAACATATAAGAGGAAAGAATAATGAAAGAAATAATCCGTAAAGGAGTAAAAAGCACTACTCCTAACCAAAACATAAACCTGATAATATTCTACAAAACCAAGAAGACTTCCGAACTCCTTATCAAAAACAGCCCGAAGCCGACGGAGAACCCTCTACAGCAGTCAAGCGTTGTATACATGTACACTTGCCCCCACGAAGGATGTAACCTTCAATGTAAGTACATAGGTATGACGTCGACCAAGCTGACGAGGCGTTTGACATGCCATCTTCAATCTGGTGCCCCTAGGAATCACATGAGACAAGCCCATGACATTACTCTAACAAGAGAAATGTTGAACAAGAATACTTGCATAATAGACAAAACCCAAGATTCAAGAAGATTACAAATTCTTGAGGCAATTCACATAAGAATAGAGCGACCTACCATGAACACCCAAATCACGGAACTATTTACTCTACCCACCATGAGAGTAAGGACAAGACAAGAACATATCGATGCCAACACAGAAGACAATGTCCAACATAACAGGCCAATTACACTGGATTAATCTTTGTGTTTAGATAGGAGATGCCTCGTATGGGCCAATAAGCCTTCTGCAGCCCCTATGTTTATCCCTTATGTATCCCCCCATGTTTTCACCTTCATTGTATTATCACCTGACCTAATGCGGGTATAAAATCAACTAGTATTGTAAGATCTGTTCACTTGAGAATGAACCATGGAGGTTCGAAACGTCGTGCAAATTATACAAATAAGTGTAATACACTCTATAGTAAATCACTTCTTTTCTTCACCTTAAAAGTACGAAAATGAGTTTTGGAGAACTCCTATTTCAATTAAGCCCTGATGCTAAGAAAATAGTTAGAGGGATAGAAGCCCTAAACCAGAAAATAATAAATACAAAATATGCGGTCATATTCAATGAAACATATATATATATATATATATATATATATATATATATATATATATATATATATATATATAACCATCTATGTAACCTATATGTAACTCCTTTTTTGTAACAAGGTTCAAATAAAGTAAATATATATGTGTACATACAAAAGAATAGGGGTGGTAGGAGAAGATAATATTAGTGTTCAGTGAGAGACCACAAGGTCTCCTCTGAATACTTTTTATTTTCTTCTCCGAGGCTATGGGTCCCCACATTGGCACCAGAGGTGGTACCCTCACAAATTTAAAAAAAAAAAAAAAATATATATATATATATATATATATATATATATATATATATATATATATATATATATATATATATATATATATATATATATATATGCGAACAAGCCTGAATGGTCCCCAGGACAATATGCAACTGAAAACTCACACCCCAGAAGTGACTCGAACCCATACTCCCAGGAGCCACGCAACTGGTATGTACAAGACGCCTTAATCCACTTGACCATCACGACCGGACATAATGAGGTGATAGCCGAGGCTATTTGAACCACCCCACCGCCGGCACTCGGATAGTAATCTTGGGCATAGCATTTTACCAAATCACCTCATTCTTTGGGGCACACGTGAGGAACACAAATGCGAACAAGCCTGAATGGTCCCCAGGACAATATGCAACTGAAAACTCACACCCCAGAAGTGACTCGAACCCATACTCCCAGGAGCCACGCAACTGGTATGTACAAGACGCCTTAATCCACTTGACCATCACGACCGGACATAATGAGGTGATAGCCGAGGCTATTTGAACCACCCCACCGCCGGCACTCGGATAGTAATCTTGGGCATAGCATTTTACCAAATCACCTCATTCTTTGGGGCACACGTGAGGAACACAAATGCGAACAAGCCTGAATGGTCCCCAGGACAATATGCAACTGAAAACTCACACCCCAGAAGTGACTCGAACCCATACTCCCAGGAGCCACGCAACTGGTATGTACAAGACGCCTTAATCCACTTGACCATCACGACCGGACATAATGAGGTGATAGCCGAGGCTATTTGAACCACCCCACCGCTGGCACTCGGATAGTAATCTTGGGCATAGCATTTTACCAAATCACCTCATTCTTTGGGGCACACGTGAGGAACACAAATGCGAACAAGCCTGAATGGTCCCCAGGACAATATGCAACTGAAAACTATATATATATATATATATATATATATATATATATATATATATATATATATATATATATATATATATATATATATATATATATATATATATATATAATATATATATATATATATATATATATATATATATATATATATATATATATATATATAAGCAGAACAAGCAGAACTTATTGCAGAAGGAGGAAAGAATCGAGGCAACTACAGAAGTACCATACTGTCCCCCGAGCTTAAAGCGGCAGCTAAAAGCCTTCGTGAGAACAAGGAGATAGTTGTCAGGAGAGGTGACAAGTCGCCAATATATGTCATTCTTAAAAAAGACGAATATCTGGCGAAAATGAACATCATACTCTCTGACCAAACTAAGTTCCAAAGGGTAACGAAGGACACTACAGCCGAATTAAAAGCAAAGGTCAACAAACTGATCGAAACTGTGAACGCCAAGAAATCCGGACTCCACCTGCCAAAGATCATTGGGGAATATAAACCTGGATATGCGTATGGAAATGTCAAGACGCACAAGCCTGGAAACCCACTTCGGCCAATCATTAGCCAGATACCCACACCCACGTACGTTGAGTCGTACTGGCGAAGCGACTCAACGGCCTGCTGACTCCTTATGTTCCTTGCGCCTTCAGCCTGAAGTCTCCAAAGGAATTTGTTGACTTACTGCGGGGCACACGGGCCACAGGGATAAGAGCCTCGTTGGACGTAGAATCGCTGTTTACCAACGTGCCTGTGGACGAGACAATCGGAATGATAGCCGACAGAGTGTATCGTGATCCAGCCTGTACTCCTCTTGACATGCCAGAAAATATTCTGAGGAAACTACTCCAAGCTTGTACTAAAGAGGCACCCTTCTTGAGCCCGGATGGGCACATGTATAAGCAAGTAGATGGGGTCGCCATGGGTTCTCCCCTAGGTGTCCTGTTTGCAAACTTCTACATGGGTACCATCGAGCAAAAAGTCTTAGTCGACATGAACTTGAAACCGGCCATATACTGCAGGTATGTTGACGACATTTTTACACAGGTACCTGATGTCAGACATCTGCAGGAGCTGAAGGAGGCATTTGAGCAGAGTTCCGTGCTGCGTTTCACTTACGAAATGGAAAAGGATGGGAAGCTGCCCTTTCTATATGTAACAGTCATGGAAAAGGGCGGAGGTTTCCACACTGCAGTCTACACTAAGGAAACAAACATAGGAATGTGCCTAAATGCCAACAGCGACTGACCTGACAGGTACAAGAGGAGTGTTGTTAACGCATATGTCGACCGTGCTCTCAGCCACAGCTCAGAATGGAAGCAAGTCGACGAAGAACTCTGTAGGGTAAGGCAGGTCCTAGTCAATAACGGCTTCTCCAATGGTTTCATCGAAGACATCATAAGAAGGAAAGTGAAAAGCCATGCAACCTCTGAAGAGACAACTAACACAACACCTATACCCCCTATTAGACTATTTTACAGGAACTTCTTTTCCACAGCTCATAAAACGGAGGAAAGGGTCCTGAAAGATATTGTTAATAGAAACGTTATCCCTACAGACAAAAATCAGAGGATACAACTGACGATTTACTATAAAACCAGAAAAACGGCCAGCCTACTCATGAGAAACTCTCCAGACACAAAACAGAACGCTTTAAAAGAGACTAACGTCGTCTATGCCTTCAAATGCCCACTTGGGGACTGTAAGCTCCAAAAAACCCAGTATATAGGCAAGACAACAACATCTCTTTCTAGGCGTTTAACGATGCATAAGCAACAGGGCTCCATTAAGGAACATATAATCTCTTCCCACAACCAAACCATCGCCAGAGAAATCCTAGTAAACAACACAGAAATCATCGATAGATACAGCGATAGCAGGCGGCTTGACGTTTGCGAGGCACTACACATCAAGAAGTCAACACCAGCAATCAACAGCCAATTATTGCACAACTATATTCTACCCACCTCAAGACTCCGCTCCAATATAGAAGCATCAAGAAATATGGACCAATAGGCTTTCAACAAACACTTCTATTCAATACCCATTGTTTGTGTTCTGTCTTGTGTTGATATATATATATATATATATATATATATATATATATATATATATATATATATATATATATATATATATATATATATATATATATATATATATATATATATATATATATATATATATATATATATATATATATATATATATATGTGTGTGTATATCACGAAAATAAACACGTGATTAAGAATGTGACAATGTCAGACCACGGAGGAAAAATGAAACAGGAAATTTCCTTAAGTACTTTCGTATATTAAATAGACCTATATATAATATAGGTCTATAATAGTATATAGGTCTATAATTGGTCTATAATAGTATATTATAGACCTTCTGAAGATGTATTTAATATACGAAAGTACTTAAGGAAATTTCCTGTTTCATTTTTCCTCCGTGGTCTGACATTGTCATATATATATATATATATATATATATATATATATATATATATATATATATATATATATATATATATATATATATATATATATATATATATATATATATATATATTATTAAATATGACCGAAAAAGTAAGATTAATAATTCTAACACGAATTTTCTCGATCTTTCTTATGTTACTTTTCACTGTTGATGGTAATTGAAAAATCAATTCTCCAAAGTTCATTTTTATTTCTAGTCTGACGCGACACTTGAGCGCGTTTCGTAAAACTTATTACATTTTCAAAGACTTTAGTTTACACACACACACACACAACTATAACTGAATAGAGCTTAAACATCTTCGATTTTTTATACCTGCATTTGGGTGAGGTGATATGTTACAACAGTTACAACTGTTGTAACATATCAACCTATACTAACCTATATATACCTAACCAACCCTACCTAACCTAACCTATAAAGATAGGTTAGGTTAGGTAGGGTTGGTTAGGTTCAGTCATATATCTACGTTAATTTTAACTCCAATAAAAAAAAATTGACCTCATACATAATTAAATGGGTAGTTTTATCATTTCATAAGGAAAAAATTAGAGAAAACTTGGCTTATTTGTTGTACCTAGTAACCAGAACGTCGTACTTGGCGTACTATGCAAGGCCCGACTTGCCTAATAAGCCAAGTTTTCCTGAATTTATATATTTTTCCAAATTTGTTCTTATGAAATGATAAATCTGTTCATTTCATTATGTATAAGTTAATTTGTTTAAATTTGAGATAAAACTAACGTAGATATATGACCGAACCTAACCTTTCTTAACCTAATCTAAACAAACATAACTAAGTCAATAATTTATGTTCTTAATATAATATAATAATAATAATTCAAATAAACCAAATGGAAACAATTTGTTTAAAATAAACAAAATCACTCGGCCTCTTAGGCAAATCGGGCCTTGCATATGTCACGTGGGGGTGGGCGGTCCGGGGCTCTGCTAACACTTAACTGCTAGGGGCTCAAAAGGCCCAAATACTCAGCCCCTCCGACTCCCTGGATTGACCGGAGTCTCCTTGGTCACACAAGAGAGGACCAACAATGCCCACCTCCGCAGGTCTTTGCTTCCACCAAAAGGGGTGCCACTGATTCACCCTGGAAGCCCTTCAGTCAAACACGGGGAAACTGCTGTTAACAGTTCCGGCCTAGACCCGTGGGGGAGTGAAGGAAGACTCAGGCTTACCTTATAACCATAACCTCCCTGAGCCTTGCCTGCCAGACAAAAAGAAGGTTGCTGGAACTCCTTTCCCGCCTGTCTTCTCTATCTTCTTCTTAGCAAGGTCGCCAGCTGGGTTATTATATCTGCACCCCAGCAATGCAGTTCAGTGGGTGTATTATATATTGTTTGTAGCCAGAAATGTATGCTCATAGAGAAATATCATAAATGGAGGCACACTCAAACACAGTAATAAAATGTGTGGATTTACTGATCCAAATTACATGAACACACACACAATCACAAGTAATACATGAATATGGAATATGGATAATGAGTCTGGAGATCGTCAGCCTCTTCTTCCACGACCATCCAACACTCCTTCAACTGGGCAGGAAGACAGGAGTCTCACACTCTCACAGGAGGGCCTCTTCACCACGTCGGCACCTTTTCTTCACTGTCCTGCCATCCATACACACTGTCCTCTCTGACAGTCCTGGACTCAAGCTGCCTTGCAGCCTATTCTACTATTAAAGTAATCAAGTCTTGCTGCCACATACACAAGTAAATATTGTGGCCTAACTAGCCTACTCATACAAGGGGTAATGGGAGGGAAAATGATCTACCTTACATTCCTGGCTCACGACGCCTGTCCCTCGATGGTGTGAGGTTCCCACGCTTCCTCGGGTCGATCCTTGACGATCCAGGACGTTCCACAGGTCCTCAGGTGTCGTGAAGCCATCGATGGGCGCTGAGCTAATCACTATTTTTCCCCACACTCGCCTCTCCCACAAGGCGTTGCTCCTTGTCCTAGGCACGGTGTCGTCCTTCCAAGATTCTCAGTGGACGTGACCCCAGTCACAGCTAGGCCTGCCCGCCCACCTTCCAGACCTCAACGTCCAGCCAGTGGCGCCGCCCAGCGTCGTCGCCGACTATTTTCCAAGTTTGGCACTTCTCTGCTCGATGAACTTGATTCCTCTTTTGCTTCCCAGAAGCGCAGGGTCTCCAATAACTATGGTGGACTGCGATGGCCAGCTCAATCCACTGAACAAGGCTTGCAGAGCCTCCAATCCTTAAGAGCAGACCGAGGCGCGTCCTGTCGCTTCCGAGGTCAGAACAACTCTCACGTTGGCGCCGCCCGGGGCACTCGGTGACGTCATGGCGGGCCCTGATTTGTCGCCCGCGACCTACATCGGCCAATCCGCGATCGGCTAATGTCCCTTCCAAAAGGTCATATCTGCCATAGGGGATACTGTTTCATTTCATAACAGGGCGCCAATTTTCCTTTATTTACAACTTATAATATAACTTCCTTCCCTTAACTGGCAGCCGGTCTGGTCGCCACATATATCATTAGACTCCCTGAACCTCAGAGAATCAGTAGGGAGAGCTGATATGACTCTTTAAGCCGGCAAACGAAAGAAATAGGAGAGAGGGCACCGTAACATACCCCTCCCCTTATAATAAGAGTCATATCGGAAGAGCAGCACCCAAGAGGGCAATCTATACTCTTGCTCCCTCCGTTCCTGAAGTGTCACTCCTCCAGTTGGTGACGTGGCTCGTACCACCTTGCCAGTCACTTGCCTCATTGTATCTCCACCTCGCATAGTACCGGGCGTGATGGGTGTTCCCTGAACACCTACAAGAAATCCCCTCTCCGTGGCTACGAGTGTACTCCCACGGCTCGTTACCACTGTAATATTCAGTACATGCAGCGCCTCCACCGCGTCGTGCACTCCGAGATAGTCTTGCATTTCCACTGCGTCCTACAGGTACTCCATGTTTCCTCTCATGATCTCCTCTTCGCCAATCTTCTCTCTTCTCCCGTAGGTGCGTTGTCTCCTCACAGTGGCACTTGAAACCTGTACTCCATCCAGCAGCTTCCTCTCTTCCACACTAGGCTTTTGCGATGGCCCAATGCCCCTCTGGTTAGGCTGGCGCCTACCCTGGGTGTACCTATTCCCTGCTTTCTTCGTATTGCCTTTCCTATACCATTCGCTCCTTCGTTCCCGACGAACATCTTCACTCCTCCAGGAGATTCTCTTCCCTGCAGACGTCTTCTTCGGTTCGTGGTCGGGCTCATCCACCTCCCCGTGGCTCACCTCACCACGGTGGTTCATGTTGCACCTACCACTATTCATCTGGCCGGCATAGGGCGCACTACGTCGTGGCTCCTCCACTCTGCCCCTCACCGCCGTTCGCTCATCCACTGAGCTTACTTTATTCACGTTTCTGTATGGAGGGAGTGCGGCCTGCAGCCTCTTCACCGCCCCAGGCGTTTGTACAGCTGCTCCTCGCCACTCCTCCACACGCATCATCAGGCTTAGTCGGAGGTCCTCGTCGGGATTTTCCACGACCTCCGACGAACTCTCTGCACTCTCGCCCTCGTTGTCGTCGTCTCTGGCGACGTTTCCCCTGGCGAAGTCGGCTTCCTCTCTATCATCTGGAACGACCGATACCTCACCCGGCAGGGTTGTACCGCTGCTTGCAACATAGGCACTCCTGGCCCAATCGGGTTGTATCCTGCCTCCTCCGAGATCATTACCCAGCACCATCTGTACATGCTCTAGGGGTAATTTAGGGGCTACAGCTACTATAGCTTTCTCGACTCCGCAGTCGGCAATCAGCTGTACTTCGTGAAGTGGCAACCTGTATTCCTCCCCCACACTGCGTATCCTCACCACTCCCACAGGTGAATCATTAAATTCCTTGAGGAGAATACTCCTGGTCACCATACTTATGTCAGCACCCGTATCTCGAAGCACGGCAACCTCCACTGGGTCTGACTTTCCAAACTTCACGTTGGCCTCGAAAACGAAGGGATGTTCACCCAACTTCATTTCCCAACCATTCACGTTGGGTCCACCATAATATGGGGTGTGAACAAACACTCTCTCCTCTTCCAACATTAATCCTACATTCCTTTGGTGCTCCTCACACTCGCGGGCATAGTGTCCTCTCACACCACAGTTGTAGCATCGGCCACCTCCCCTGGGCGGCCACTCGCTAGTCACTCTGGCGGTACCACTTGCAGACGTCCCCTGGGTCCTCCTTGGACTCCCTGTCGTCGTGTCCGGGACTGCAGCACTTGCTCCCGAGTTAGGTCCACTGCTCACAGCTTGGGGCTTCCTCCCCGCGTCTCTTGAGCTCTTGAACCGCGTCACTTCATCGGGCACACTACTCATGGGAGAGTCCCCACTCGTCCTCGCTCCTCCTGAACTCCTAAAGTTCCCTCCCGACCTGGGGTAAGGCGAGTGTCTGGGCGGCCCCTCCCTCCTTATATGTAGTGCCTCCAGCATGTCGGCTCGGTCCGCTGCAGCCTTCAGGTCCTTAATACCTGCTTCTCTCACCCTTACTCGCAACTCAGGATGGAGCACCGACATGAACTTCTCCATCACTATCAGTCGTTTGATATCATCCACCGACTCCGCTTCCTCCGCCTTCAACCATCGTAGGAATTTCCGTTCCATATCCCTGGCGGTCTCGGCGTAAGTCTTTCCCGACGCTCTTGTACACTCTCTGAACCGCTTCCGGTACATCTCCGGAGTAAGCCGGAATGAGTGGAGAACCGCATTCTTAATCGCGTCATAACTAGTACACTCCTCTAGGTCCAGCATGTTATAGGCTTCCCGGGCCTCACCAGTCAACCTGCCCTGGACCAGAGCAGCCCAATCATCTTCCGGCCACTCCTTCAGAGTCGCTATCCGTTCAAAGTGTTCGAAGAACGCCTCATCCCGCCGTGCAGGTAGTGAGGGCAGACCACGTTCAACGCGACGCAATTCGACTTCTTTCTTTGCCTTTATCTCCTCCAGTCGCAGTTGTCTCTCTCCTTCTTCTCGCTGCAGCCGAGCTTCTCGCTCCTCTCGCTGCATTTGCGCTTCTCTCTCCTCTCGTCGCAGCTGGGCTTCCAGTTGCATCTTCATTATTTCCAGTTGCAGGCTCCTCTTACTACAGCTGGACCTTCCACTGCTCCCATGTTCACTGTGAATTCTCTCCACACTGGTAGGCGCTTGGGGAGGCCCTAGTCGGGACGGTTCACCTTGCGACAGCTCTCCTCGGGACGGCTCCTCTTGAGATGGCTCCTCTCCCGTCGCTTCCTCTCGAGCTGTGAGCTGTGCCATGATCTCTATCCTTCGCTCCGCTACCTTAGTCGTCCTCAACCTGATCCCAAAGTGGTTTGCCACTTGTTGGAGCTGGGCCTTGGTACACTCTTCCAAAATTCTCTCGTCCCTTGTGTCAATAAATTTCTTTACTTTGTCTTCCTCCATCTCTATATCATCCAGCATACACGACAGCACAGACAAGTTAGTAGGCACTAATTTCACCGCTTCAGTCCCTTAGCTGGTTGAGTAACAGTACCACCGAATTCACTGGCCACACTGTATTAGTACCCTGGCAACACTTGTCTTGAAATTTGGTCCACACTGTAGCTTGATCCACGCTTCCTGGCGAAGTTCCCAGTTATTGGCTACTGGGGTTCGAATCCTGGCGAGGTCGCCAGTTCTCTTGTCACGTGGGGGTGGGTGGTCCGGGGCTCTGCTAACACTTAAGTGCTAGGGGCTCAAAAGGCCCAAATACTCAGCCCCTCCGACTCCCTGGATTGACTGGAGTCTCCTTGGTCACACAAGAGAGGACCAACAATGCCCACCTCCGCAGGTCTTTGCGTCCACTAAAAGGGGTGCCACTGATTCACCCTGGAAGCCCTTCAGTCAAACACGGGGAAACTGCTGTTAACAGTTCCGGCCTAGACCCGTGGGGGAGTGAAGGAAGACTCAGGCTTACCTTATAACCATAACCTCCCTGAGCCTTGCCTGCCAGACAAAAAGAAGGTTGCAGGAACTCCTTTCCCGCCTGTCTTCTCTATCTTCTTCTTAGCAAGGTCGCCAGCTGGGTTATTATATCTGCACCCCAGCAATGCAGTTCAGTGGGTGTATTATATATTGTGTGTAGCCAGAAATGTATGCTCATAGAGAAATATCATAAATGGAGGCACACTCAAACACAGTAATAAAATGTGTGGATTTACTGATCCAAATTACATGAACACACACACACAATCACAAGTAATACATGAATATGGAATATGGATAATGAGTCTGGAGATCGTCAGCCTCTTCTTCCACGACCATCCAACACTCCTTCAACTGGGCAGGAAGACAGGAGTCTCACACTCTCACAGGAGGGCCTCTTCACCACATCGGCACCTCTTCTTCACTGTCCTGCCATCCATACACACTGTCCTCTCTGACAGTCCTGGACTCAAGCTGCCTTGCAGCCTATTCTACTATTAAAGTAATCAAGTCTTGCTGCCACATACACAAGTAAATATTGTGGCCTAACTAGCCTACTCATACAAGGGGTAATGGGAGGGAAAATGATCTACCTTACATTCCTGGCTCACGACGCCTGTCCCTCGATGGTGTGAGGTTCCCACGCTTCCTCGGGTCGATCCTTGACGATCCAGGACGTTCCACAGGTCCTCAGGTGTCGTGAAGCCTTCGCGTCGTCGCCGTTCCAATCCCTGAGATTCAGCTGCCCCAATCCTGGTTCATCGATGGGCGCTGAGCTAATCACTATTTTTCCCCACACTCGCCTCTCCCACAAGGCGTTGCTCCTTGTCCTAGGCACGGTGTCGTCCTTCCAAGAATCTCAGTGGACGTGACCCCAGTCACAGCTAGGCCTGCCCGCCCACCTTCCAGACCTCAACGTCCAGCCAGCGGCGCCGCCCAGCGTCGTCGCCGACTATTTTCCAAGTTTGGCACTTCTCTGCTCAATGAACTTGGTTCCTCTTTTGCTTCCCAGAAGCGCAGGGTCTCCAATAACTATGGTGGACTGCGATGGCCAGCTCAATCCACTGAACAAGGCTTGCAGAGCCTCCAATCCTTGAGAGCAGACCGAGGCGCGTCCTGTCGCTTCCAAGGTCAGAACAACTCTCACGTTGGCGCCGCCCAGGGCACTCGGTGACGTCATGGCGGGCCCTGATTTGTCGCCCGCGACCTACGTCGGCCACTCCGCGATCGGCTAATGTCCCTTCCAAAAGGTCATATCTGCCATAGGGGATACTGTTTCATTTCATAACAGGGCGCCAATTTTCCTTTATTTACAACTTATAATATAACTTCCTTCCCTTAACTGGCAGCCGGTCTGGTCGCCACATATATCATTAGACTCCCTGAACCTCAGAGAATCAGTAGGGAGAGCTGATATGACTCTTTAAGCCGGCAAACGAAAGAAATAGGAGAGGGCACCGTAACATACCCCTCCCCTTATAATAAGAGTCATATCGGAAGAGCAGCACCCAAGAGGGCAATCTATACTCTTGCTCCCTCCGTTCCTGAAGTGTCACTCCTCCAGTTGGTGACGTGGCTCGTACCACCTTGCCAGTCACTTGCCTCATTGTATCTCCACCTCGCATAGTACCGGGCGTGATGGGTGTTCCCTGAACACCTACAAGAAATCCCCTCTCCGTGGCTACGAGTGTACTCCCACGGCTCGTTACCACTGTAATATTCAGTGCATGCAGCGCCTCCACCGCGTCGTGCACTCCGAGATAGTCTTGCATTTCCACTGCGTCCTACAGGTACTCCATGTTTCCTCTCATGATCTCCTCTTTGCCAATCTTCTCTCTTCTCCCGTAGGTGCGTTGTCTCCTCACAGTGGCACTTGTAACCTGTACTCCATCCAGCAGCTTCCTCTCTTCCACACTAGGCTTTTGCGATGGCCCAATGCCCCTCTGGTTAGGCTGGCGCCTACCCTGGGTGTACCTATTCCCTGCTTTCTTCGTATTGCCTTTCCTATACCATTCGCTCCTTCGTTCCCGACGAACATCTTCACTCCTCCAGGAAATTCTCTTCCCTGCAGACGTCTTCTTCGGTTCGTGGTCGGGCTCATCCACCTCCCCGTGGCTCACCTCACCACGGTGGTTCATGTTGCACCTACCACTATTCATCTGGCCGGCATAGGGCGCACTACGTCGTGGCTCCTCCACTCTGCCCCTCACCGCCGTTCGCTCATCCACTGAGCTTACTTTATTCACGTTTCTGTATGGAGGGAGTGCGGCCTGCAGCCTCTTCACCGCCCCAGGCGTTTGTACAGCTGCTCCTCGCCACTCCTCCACACGCATCATCAGGCTTAGTCGGAGGTCCTCGTCGGGGTTTTCCACGACCTCCGACGAACTCTCTGCACTCTCGCCCTCGTTGTCGTCGTCTCTGGCGACGTTTCCCCTGGCGAAGTCGGCTTCCTCTCTATCATCTGGAACGACCGATACCTCACCCGGCAGGGTTGTACCGCTGCTTGCAACATAGGCACTCCTGGCCCAATCGGGTTGTATCCTGCCTCCTCCGAGATCATTACCCAGCACCATCTGTACATGCTCTAGGGGTAATTTAGGGGTTACAGCTACTATAGCTTTCTCGACTCCGCAGTCGGCAATCAGCTGTACTTCGTGAAGTGGCAACCTGTATTCCTCCCCCACACTGCGTATCCTCACCACTCCCACAGGTGAATCATTAAATTCCTTGGGGAGAATACTCCTGGTCACCATACTTATGTCAGCACCCGTATCTCGAAGCACGGCAACCTCCACTGGGTCTGACTTTCCAAACTTCACGTTGGCCTCGAAAACGAAGGGATGTTCACCCAACTTCATTTCCCAACCATTCACGTTGGGTCCACCATAATATGGGGTGTGAACAAACACTCTCTCCTCTTCCAACATTAATCCTACATTCCTTTGGTGCTCCTCACACTCGCGGGCATAGTGTCCTCTCACACCACAGTTGTAGCATCGGCCACCTCCCCTGGGCGGCCACTCGCTAGTCACTCTGGCGGTACCACTTGCAGACGTCCCCTGGGTCCTCCTTGGACTCCCTGTCGTCGTGTCCGGGACTGCAGCACTTGCTCCCGAGTTAGGTCCACTGCTCACAGCTTGGGGCTTCCTCCCCGCGTCTCTTGAGCTCTTGAACCGCGTCACTTCATCGGGCACACTACTCATGGGAGAGTCCCCACTCGTCCTCGCTCCTCCTGAACTCCTAAAGTTCCCTCCCGACCTGGGGTAAGGCGAGTGTCTGGGCGGCCCCTCCCTCCTGATATGTAGTGCCTCCTCCAGCATGTCGGCTCGGTCCGCTGCAGCCTTCAGGTCCTTAATACCTGCTTCTCTCACCCTTACTCGCAACTCAGGATGGAGCACCGACATGAACTTCTCCATCACTATCAGTCGTTTGATATCATCCACCGACTCCGATTCCTCCGCCTTCAACCATCGTAGGAATTTCCGTTCCATATCCCTGGCGGTCTCGACGTAAGTCTTTCCCGACGCTCTTGTACACTCTCTGAACCGCTTCCGGTACATCTCCGGAGTCAGCCGGAATGAGTGGAGAACCGCATTCTTAATCGCGTCATAACTAGTACACTCCTCTAGGTCCAGCATGTTATAGGCTTCCCGGGCCTCACCAGTCAACCTGCCCTGGACCAGAGCAGCCCAATCATCTTCCGGCCACTCCTTCAGAGTTGCTATCCGTTCAAAGTGTTCGAAGAACGCCTCAGCTTCTTGTGGTTCGAACGTAGGTAAGTCACGTTCCCTTACCTTGAGGTCATCCCGCCGTGCAGGTAGTGAGGGCAGACCACGTTCAACGCGACGCAATTCGACTTCTTTCTTTGCCTTTATCTCCTCCAGTCGCAGTTGTCTCTCTCCTTCTTCTCGCTGCAGCCGAGCTTCTCGCTCCTCTCGCTGCATTTGCGCTTCTCTCTCCTCTCGTCGCAGCTGGGCTTCCAGTTGCATCTTCATTATTTCCAGTTGCAGGCTCCTCTTACTACAGCTGGACCTTCCACTGCTCCCATGTTCACTGTGAATTCTCTCCACACTGGTAGGCGCTAGGGGAGGCCCTAGTCGGGACGGTTCACCTTGCGACGGCTCTCCTCGGGACGGCTCCTCTCCCGTCGCTTCCTCTCGAGCTGTGAGCTGTGCCATGATCTCTATCCTTCGCTCCGCTACCTTAGTCGTCCTCAACCTGATCCCAAAGTGGTTTGCCACTTGTTGGAGCTGGGCCTTGGTACACTCTTCCAAAATTCTCTCGTCCCTTGTGTCAATAAATTTCTTTACTTTGTCTTCCTCCATCTCTATATCATCCAGCATACACGACAGCACAGACAAGTTAGTAGGCACTAATTTCACCGCTTCAGTCCCTTAGCTGGTTGAGTAACAGTACCACCGAATTCACTGGCCACACTGTATTAGTACCCTGGCAACACTTGTCTTGAAATTTGGTCCACACTGTAGCTTGATCCACGCTTCCTGGCGAAGTTCCCAGTTATTGGCTACTGGGGTTCGAATCCTGGCGAGGTCGCCAGTTCTCTTGTCACGTGGGGGTGGGTGGTCCGGGGCTCTGCTAACACTTAAGTGCTAGGGGCTCAAAAGGCCCAAATACTCAGCCCCTCCGACTCCCTGGATTGACTGGAGTCTCCTTGGTCACACAAGAGAGGACCAACAATGCCCACCTCCGCAGGTCTTTGCGTCCACTAAAAGGGGTGCCACTGATTCACCCTGGAAGCCCTTCAGTCAAACACGGGGAAACTGCTGTTAACAGTTCCGGCCTAGACCCGTGGGGGAGTGAAGGAAGACTCAGGCTTACCTTATAACCATAACCTCCCTGAGCCTTGCCTGCCAGACAAAAAGAAGGTTGCAGGAACTCCTTTCCCGCCTGTCTTCTCTATCTTCTTCTTAGCAAGGTCGCCAGCTGGGTTATTATATCTGCACCCCAGCAATGCAGTTCAGTGGGTGTATTATATATTGTTTGTAGCCAGAAATGTATGCTCATAGAGAAATATCATAAATGGAGGCACACTCAAACACAGTAATAAAATGTGTGGATTTACTGATGCAAATTACATGAACACACACACACAATCACAAGTAATACATGAATATGGAATATGGATAATGAGTCTGGAGATCGTCAGCCTCTTCTTCCACGACCATCCAACACTCCTTCAACTGGGCAGGAAGACAGGAGTCTCACACTCTCACAGGAGGGCCTCTTCACCACATCGGCACCTCTTCTTCACTGTCCTGCCATCCATACACACTGTCCTCTCTAACAGTCCTGGACTCAAGCTGCCTTGCAGCCTATTCTACTATTAAAGTAATCAAGTCTTGCTGCCACATACACAAGTAAATATTGTGGCCTAACTAGCCTACTCATACAAGGGGTAATGGGAGGGAAAATGATCTACCTTACATTCCTGGCTCACGACGCCTGTCCCTCGATGGTGTGAGGTTCCCACGCTTCCTCGGGTCGATCCTTGACGATCCAGGACGTTCCACAGGTCCTCAGGTGTCGTGAAGCCTTCGCGTCGTCGCCGTTCCAATCCCTGAGATTCAGCTGCCCCATTCCTGGTTCATCGATGGGCGCTGAGCTAATCACTATTTTTCCCCACACTCGCCTCTCCCACAAGGCGTTGCTCCTTGTCCTAGGCACGGTGTCGTCCTTCCAAGAATCTCAGTGGACGTGACCCCAGTCACAGCTAGGCCTGCCCGCCCACCTTCCAGACCTCAACGTCCAGCCAGCGGCGCCGCCCAGCGTCGTCGCCGACTATTTTCCAAGTTTGGCACTTCTCTGCTCAATGAACTTGGTTCCTCTTTTGCTTCCCAGAAGCGCAGGGTCTCCAATAACTATGGTGGACTGCGATGGCCAGCTCAATCCACTGAACAAGGCTTGCAGAGCCTAAAATCCTTGAGAGCAGACCGAGGCGCGTCCTGTCGCTTCCAAGGTCAGAACAACTCTCACGTTGGCGCCGCCCGGGGCACTCGGTGACGTCATGGCGGGCCCTGATTTGTCGCCCGCGACCTACGTCGGCCAATCCGCGTTCGGCTAATGTCCCTTCGAAAAGGTCATATCTGCCATAGGGGATACTGTTTCATTTCATAACAGGGCGCCAATTTTCCTTTATTTACAACTTATAATATAACTTCCTTCCCTTAACTGGCAGCCGGTCTGGTCGCCACATATATCATTAGACTCCCTGAACCTCAGAGAATCAGTAGGGAGAGCTGATATGACTCTTTAAGCCGGCAAACGAAAGAAATAGGAGAGGGCACCGTAACACATAGTAGGCCGAGAAGTGCGTTCTGGCTACTAGGAACGACATATATATATATATATATATATATATATATATATATATATATATATATATATATATATATATATAACTTTAGAACACTTTCCCACCAGGAGACTCGAACCCTAGCCAGCACAGAAGCCTTCCAGCAACTGGCATAACAGGTACGCCTTAACCCTCTGCACCACCGCTCAGACCCTTAAAAGAGATGGTAATTTCGGAGTATTTAAATCCCCCAAAGATCAACATCTCCCAAGAGCACCAGAGCAAGTGAGGGGTCATTTAGACGTTAATTTCATCAAGTCCCTGTTAATATGGGAAGACACAGTGTCTCTGCTTAAGGCACAACTCTCCTAAACACGAGAGTTAAGTATACAACTTTAGAACACTTTCCCACCAGGAGACTCGAACCCTAGCCAGCACAGAAGCCTTCCAGCAACTGGCATAACAGGTACGCCTTAACCCTCTGCACCACCGCTCAGACCCTTAAAAGAGATGGTAATTTCGGAGTATTTAAATCCCCCAAAGATCAACATCTCCCAAGAGCACCAGAGCAAGTGAGGGGTCATTTAGACGTTAATTTCATCAAGTCCCTGTTAATATGGGAAGACACAGTGTCTCTGCTTAAGGCACAACTCTCCTAAACACGAGAGTTAAGTATACAACTTTAGAACACTTTCCCACCAGGAGACTCGAACCCTAGCCAGCACAGAAGCCTTCCAGCAACTGGCATAACAGGTACGCCTTAACCCTCTGCACCACCGCTCAGACCCTTAAAAGAGATGGTAATTTCGGAGTATTAAATCCCCCAAAGATCAACATCTCCCAAGAGCACCAGAGCAAGTGAGGGGTCATTTAGACGTTAATTTCATCAAGTCCCTGTTAATATGGGAAGACACAGTGTCTCTGCTTAAGGCACAACTCTCCTAAACACGAGAGTTAAGTATACAACTTTAGAACACTTTCCCACCAGGAGACTCGAACCCTAGCCAGCACAGAAGCCTTCCAGCAACTGGCATAACAGGTACGCCTTAACCCTCTGCACCACCGCTCAGACCCTTAAAAGAGATGGTAATTTCGGAGTATTTAAATCCCCCAAAGATCAACATCTCCCAAGAGCACCAGAGCAAGTGAGGGGTCATTTAGACGTTAATTTCATCAAGTCCCTGTTAATATGGGAAGACACAGTGTCTCTGCTTAAGGCACAACTCTCCTAAACACGAGAGTTAAGTATACAACTTTAGAACACTTTCCCACCAGGAGACTCGAACCCTAGCCAGCACAGAAGCCTTCCAGCAACTGGCATAACAGGTACGCCTTAACCCTCTGCACCACCGCTCAGACCCTTAAAAGAGATGGTAATTTCGGAGTATTTAAATCCCCCAAAGATCAACATCTCCCAAGATCACCAGAGCAAGTGAGGGGTCATTTAGACGTTAATTTCATCAAGTCCCTGTTAATATGGGAAGACACAGTGTCTCTGCTTAAGGCACAACTCTCCTAAACACGAGAGTTAAGTATACAACTTTAGAACACTTTCCCACCAGGAGACTCGAACCCTAGCCAGCACAGAAGCCTTCCAGCAACTGGCATAACAGGTACGCCTTAACCCTCTGCACCACCGCTCAGACCCTTAAATGAGATGGTAATTTCGGAGTATTTAAATCCCCCAAAGATCAACATCTCCCAAGAGCACCAGAGCAAGTGAGGGGTCATTTAGACGTTAATTTCATCAAGTCCCTGTTAATATGGGAAGACACAGTGTCTCTGCTTAAGGCACAACTCTCCTAAACACGAGAGTTAAGTATACAACTTTAGAACACTTTCCCACCAGGAGACTCGAACCCTAGCCAGCACAGAAGCCTTCCAGCAACTGGCATAACAGGTACGCCTTAACCCTCTGCACCACCGCTCAGACCCTTAAAAGAGATGGTAATTTCGGAGTATTTAAATCCCCCAAAGATCAACATCTCCCAAGAGCACCAGAGCAAGTGAGGGGTCATTTAGACGTTAATTTCATCAAGTCCCTGTTAATATGGGAAGACACAGTGTCTCTGCTTAAGGCACAACTCTCCTAAACACGAGAGTTAAGTATACAACTTTAGAACACTTTCCCACCAGGAGACTCGAACCCTAGCCAGCACAGAAGCCTTCCAGCAACTGGCATAACAGGTACGCCTTAACCCTCTGCACCACCGCTCAGACCCTTAAAAGAGATGGTAATTTCGGAGTATTTAAATCCCCCAAAGATCAACATCTCCCAAGAGCACCAGAGCAAGTGAGGGGTCATTTAGACGTTAATTTCATCAAGTCCCTGTTAATATGGGAAGACACAGTGTCTCTGCTTAAGGCACAACTCTCCTAAACACGAGAGTTAAGTATACAACTTTAGAACACTTTCCCACCAGGAGACTCGAACCCTAGCCAGCACAGAAGCCTTCCAGCAACTGGCATAACAGGTACGCCTTAACCCTCTGCACCACCGCTCAGACCCTTAAAAGAGATGGTAATTTCGGAGTATTTAAATCCCCCAAAGATCAACATCTCCCAAGAGCACCAGAGCAAGTGAGGGGTCATTTAGACGTTAATTTCATCAAGTCCCTGTTAATATGGGAAGACACAGTGTCTCTGCTTAAGGCACAACTCTCCTAAACACGAGAGTTAAGTATACAACTTTAGAACACTTTCCCACCAGGAGACTCGAACCCTAGCCAGCACAGAAGCCTTCCAGCAACTGGCATAACAGGTACGCCTTAACCCTCTGCACCACCGCTCAGACCCTTAAAAAGAGATGGTAATTTCGGAGTATTTAAATCCCCCAAAGATCAACATCTCCCAAGAGCACCAGAGCAAGTGAGGGGTCATTTAGACGTTAATTTCATCAAGTCCCTGTTAATATGGGAAGACACAGTGTCTCTGCTTAAGGCACAACTCTCCTAAACACGAGAGTTAAGTATACAACTTTAGAACACTTTCCCACCAGGAGACTCGAACCCTAGCCAGCACAGAAGCCTTCCAGCAACTGGCATAACAGGTACGCCTTAACCCTCTGCACCACCGCTCAGACCCTTAAAAGAGATGGTAATTTCGGAGTATTTAAATCCCCCAAAGATCAACATCTCCCAAGAGCACCAGAGCAAGTGAGGGGTCATTTAGACGTTAATTTCATCAAGTCCCTGTTAATATGGGAAGACACAGTGTCTCTGCTTAAGGCACAACTCTCCTAAACACGAGAGTTAAGTATACAACTTTAGAACACTTTCCCACCAGGAGACTCGAACCCTAGCCAGCACAGAAGCCTTCCAGCAACTGGCATAACAGGTACGCCTTAACCCTCTGCACCACCGCTCAGACCCTTAAAAGAGATGGTAATTTCGGAGTATTTAAATCCCCCAAAGATCAACATCTCCCAAGAGCACCAGAGCAAGTGAGGGGTCATTTAGACGTTAATTTCATCAAGTCCCTGTTAATATGGGAAGACACAGTGTCTCTGCTTAAGGCACAACTCTCCTAAACACGAGAGTTAAGTATACAACTTTAGAACACTTTCCCACCAGGAGACTCGAACCCTAGCCAGCACAGAAGCCTTCCAGCAACTGGCATAACAGGTACGCCTTAACCCTCTGCACCACCGCTCAGACCCTTAAAAGAGATGGTAATTTCGGAGTATTTAAATCCCCCAAAGATCAACATCTCCCAAGAGCACCAGAGCAAGTGAGGGGTCATTTAGACGTTAATTTCATCAAGTCCCTGTTAATATGGGAAGACACAGTGTCTCTGCTTAAGGCACAACTCTCCTAAACACGAGAGTTAAGTATACAACTTTAGAACACTTTCCCACCAGGAGACTCGAACCCTAGCCAGCACAGAAGCCTTCCAGCAACTAGCATAACAGGTACGCCTTAACCCTCTGCACCACCGCTCAGACCCTTAAAAGAGATGGTAATTTCGGAGTATTTAAATCCCCCAAAGATCAACATCTCCCTAGAGCACCAGAGCAAGTGAGGGGTCATTTAGACGTTAATTTCATCAAGTCCCTGTTAATATGGGAAGACACAGTGTCTCTGCTTAAGGCACAACTCTCCTAAACACGAGAGTTAAGTATACAACTTTAGAACACTTTCCCACCAGGAGACTCGAACCCTAGCCAGCACAGAAGCCTTCCAGCAACTGGCATAACAGGTACGCCTTAACCCTCTGCACCACCGCTCAGACCCTTAAATGAGATGGTAATTTCGGAGTATTTAAATCCCCCAAAGATCAACATCTCCCAAGAGCACCAGAGCAAGTGAGGGGTCATTTAGACGTTAATTTCATCAAGTCCCTGTTAATATGGGAAGACACAGTGTCTCTGCTTAAGGCACAACTCTCCTAAACACGAGAGTTAAGTATACAACTTTAGAACACTTTCCCACCAGGAGACTCGAACCCTAGCCAGCACAGAAGCCATCCAGCAACTGGCATAACAGGTACGCCTTAACCCTCTGCACCACCGCTCAGACCCTTAATAGATGGTAATTTCGGAGTATTTAAATCCCCCAAAGATCAACATCTCCCAAGAGCACCAGAGCAAGTGAGGGGTCATTTAGACGTTAATTTCATCAAGTCCCTGTTAATATGGGAAGACACAGTGTCTCTGCTTAAGGCACAACTCTCCTAAACACGAGAGTTAAGTATACAACTTTAGAACACTTTCCCACCAGGAGACTCGAACCCTAGCCAGCACAGAAGCCTTCCAGCAACTGGCATAACAGGTACGCCTTAACCCTCTGCACCACCGCTCAGACCCTTAAAAGAGATGGTATTTTCGGAGTATTTAAATCCCCCAAAGATCAACATCTCCCAAGAGCACCAGAGCAAGTGAGGGGTCATTTAGACGTTAATTTCATCAAGTCCCTGTTAATATGGGAAGACACAGTGTCTCTGCTTAAGGCACAACTCTCCTAAACACGAGAGTTAAGTATACAACTTTAGAACACTTTCCCACCAGGAGACTCGAACCCTAGCCAGCACAGAAGCCTTCCAGCAACTGGCATAACAGGTACGCCTTAACCCTCTGCACCACCGCTCAGACCCTTAAATGAGATGGTAATTTCGGAGTATTTAAATCCCCCAAAGATCAACATCTCCCAAGAGCACCAGAGCAAGTGAGGGGTCATTTAGACGTTAATTTCATCAAGTCCCTGTTAATATGGGAAGACACAGTGTCTCTGCTTAAGGCACAACTCTCCTAAACACGAGAGTTAAGTATACAACTTTAGAACACTTTCCCACCAGGAGACTCGAACCCTAGCCAGCACAGAAGCCTTCCAGCAACTGGCATAACAGGTACGCCTTAACCCTCTGCACCACCGCTCAGACCCTTAAAAGAGATGGTAATTTCGGAGTATTTAAATCCCCCAAAGATCAACATCTCCCAAGAGCACCAGAGAAAGTGAGGGGTCATTTAGACGTTAATTTCATCAAGTCCCTGTTAATATGGGAAGACACAGTGTCTCTGCTTAAGGCACAACTCTCCTAAACACGAGAGTTAAGTATACAACTTTAGAACACTTTCCCACCAGGAGACTCGAACCCTAGCCAGCACAGAAGCCTTCCAGCAACTGGCATAACAGGTACGCCTTAACCCTCTGCACCACTGCTCAGACCCTTAAAAGAGATGGTAATTTCGGAGTATTTAAATCCCCCAAAGATCAACATCTCCCAAGAGCACCAGAGCAAGTGAGGGGTCATTTAGACGTTAATTTCATCAAGTCCCTGTTAATATGGGAAGACACAGTGTCTCTGCTTAAGGCACAACTCTCCTAAACACGAGAGTTAAGTATACAACTTTAGAACACTTTCCCACCAGGAGACTCGAACCCTAGCCAGCACAGAAGCCTTCCAGCAACTGGCATAACAGGTACGCCTTAACCCTCTGCACCACCGCTCAGACCCTTAAAAGAGATGGTAATTTCGGAGTATTTAAATCCCCCAAAGATCAACATCTCCCAAGAGCACCAGAGCAAGTGAGGGGTCATTTAGACGTTAATTTCATCAAGTCCCTGTTAATATGGGAAGACACAGTGTCTCTGCTTAAGGCACAACTCTCCTAAACACGAGAGTTAAGTATACAACTTTAGAACACTTTCCCACCAGGAGACTCGAACCCTAGCCAGCACAGAAGCCTTCCAGCAACTGGCATAACAGGTACGCCTTAACCCTCTGCACCACCGCTCAGACCCTTAAAAGAGATGGTATTTTCGGAGTATTTAAATCCCCCAAAGATCAACATCTCCCAAGAGCACCAGAGCAAGTGAGGGGTCATTTAGACGTTAATTTCATCAAGTCCCTGTTAATATGGGAAGACACAGTGTCTCTGCTTAAGGCACAACTCTCCTAAACACGAGAGTTAAGTATACAACTTTAGAACACTTTCCCACCAGGAGACTCGAACCCTAGCCAGCACAGAAGCCTTCCAGCAACTGGCATAACAGGTACGCCTTAACCCTCTGCACCACCGCTCAGACCCTTAAAAGAGATGGTAATTTCGGAGTATTTAAATCCCCCAAAGATCAACATCTCCCAAGAGCACCAGAGCAAGTGAGGGGTCATTTAGACGTTAATTTCATCAAGTCCCTGTTAATATGGGAAGACACAGTGTCTCTGCTTAAGGCACAACTCTCCTAAACACGAGAGTTAAGTATACAACTTTAGAACACTTTCCCACCAGGAGACTCGAACCCTAGCCAGCACAGAAGCCTTCCAGCAACTGGCATAACAGGTACGCCTTAACCCTCTGCACCACCGCTCAGACCCTTAAAAGAGATGGTAATTTCGGAGTATTTAAATCCCCCAAAGATCAACATCTCCCAAGAGCACCAGAGCAAGTGAGGGGTCATTTAGACGTTAATTTCATCAAGTCCCTGTTAATATGGGAAGACACAGTGTCTCTGCTTAAGGCACAACTCTCCTAAACACGAGAGTTAAGTATACAACTTTAGAACACTTTCCCACCAGGAGACTCGAACCCTAGCCAGCACAGAAGCCTTCCAGCAACTGGCATAACAGGTACGCCTTAACCCTCTGCACCACCGCTCAGACCCTTAAAAGAGATGGTAATTTCGGAGTATTTAAATCCCCCAAAGATCAACATCTCCCAAGAGCACCAGAGCAAGTGAGGGGTCATTTAGACGTTAATTTCATCAAGTCCCTGTTAATATGGGAAGACACAGTGTCTCTGCTTAAGGCACAACTCTCCTAAACACGAGAGTTAAGTATACAACTTTAGAACACTTTCCCACCAGGAGACTCGAACCCTAGCCAGCACAGAAGCCATCCAGCAACTGGCATAACAGGTACGCCTTAACCCTCTGCACCACCGCTCAGACCCTTAATAGATGGTAATTTCGGAGTATTTAAATCCCCCAAAGATCAACATCTCCCAAGAGCACCAGAGCAAGTGAGGGGTCATTTAGACGTTAATTTCATCAAGTCCCTGTTAATATGGGAAGACACAGTGTCTCTGCTTAAGGCACAACTCTCCTAAACACGAGAGTTAAGTATACAACTTTAGAACACTTTCCCACCAGGAGACTCGAACCCTAGCCAGCACAGAAGCCTTCCAGCAACTGGCATAACAGGTACGCCTTAACCCTCTGCACCACCGCTCAGACCCTTAAAAGAGATGGTATTTTCGGAGTATTTAAATCCCCCAAAGATCAACATCTCCCAAGAGCACCAGAGCAAGTGAGGGGTCATTTAGACGTTAATTTCATCAAGTCCCTGTTAATATGGGAAGACACAGTGTCTCTGCTTAAGGCACAACTCTCCTAAACACGAGAGTTAAGTATACAACTTTAGAACACTTTCCCACCAGGAGACTCGAACCCTAGCCAGCACAGAAGCCTTCCAGCAACTGGCATAACAGGTACGCCTTAACCCTCTGCACCACCGCTCAGACCCTTAAATGAGATGGTAATTTCGGAGTATTTAAATCCCCCAAAGATCAACATCTCCCAAGAGCACCAGAGCAAGTGAGGGGTCATTTAGACGTTAATTTCATCAAGTCCCTGTTAATATGGGAAGACACAGTGTCTCTGCTTAAGGCACAACTCTCCTAAACACGAGAGTTAAGTATACAACTTTAGAACACTTTCCCACCAGGAGACTCGAACCCTAGCCAGCACAGAAGCCTTCCAGCAACTGGCATAACAGGTACGCCTTAACCCTCTGCACCACCGCTCAGACCCTTAAAAGAGATGGTAATTTCGGAGTATTTAAATCCCCCAAAGATCAACATCTCCCAAGAGCACCAGAGAAAGTGAGGGGTCATTTAGACGTTAATTTCATCAAGTCCCTGTTAATATGGGAAGACACAGTGTCTCTGCTTAAGGCACAACTCTCCTAAACACGAGAGTTAAGTATACAACTTTAGAACACTTTCCCACCAGGAGACTCGAACCCTAGCCAGCACAGAAGCCTTCCAGCAACTGGCATAACAGGTACGCCTTAACCCTCTGCACCACTGCTCAGACCCTTAAAAGAGATGGTAATTTCGGAGTATTTAAATCCCCCAAAGATCAACATCTCCCAAGAGCACCAGAGCAAGTGAGGGGTCATTTAGACGTTAATTTCATCAAGTCCCTGTTAATATGGGAAGACACAGTGTCTCTGCTTAAGGCACAACTCTCCTAAACACGAGAGTTAAGTATACAACTTTAGAACACTTTCCCACCAGGAGACTCGAACCCTAGCCAGCACAGAAGCCTTCCAGCAACTGGCATAACAGGTACGCCTTAACCCTCTGCACCACCGCTCAGACCCTTAAAAGAGATGGTAATTTCGGAGTATTTAAATCCCCCAAAGATCAACATCTCCCAAGAGCACCAGAGCAAGTGAGGGGTCATTTAGACGTTAATTTCATCAAGTCCCTGTTAATATGGGAAGACACAGTGTCTCTGCTTAAGGCACAACTCTCCTAAACACGAGAGTTAAGTATACAACTTTAGAACACTTTCCCACCAGGAGACTCGAACCCTAGCCAGCACAGAAGCCTTCCAGCAACTGGCATAACAGGTACGCCTTAACCCTCTGCACCACCGCTCAGACCCTTAAAAGAGATGGTAATTTCGGAGTATTTAAATCCCCCAAAGATCAACATCTCCCAAGAGCACCAGAGCAAGTGAGGGGTCATTTAGACGTTAATTTCATCAAGTCCCTGTTAATATGGGAAGACACAGTGTCTCTGCTTAAGGCACAACTCTCCTAAACACGAGAGTTAAGTATACAACTTTAGAACACTTTCCCACCAGGAGACTTGAACCCTAGCCAGCACAGAAGCCATCCAGCAACTGGCATAACAGGTACGCCTTAACCCTCTGCACCACCGCTCAGACCCTTAATAGATGGTAATTTCGGAGTATTTAAATCCCCCAAAGATCAACATCTCCCAAGAGCACCAGAGCAAGTGAGGGGTCATTTAGACGTTAATTTCATCAAGTCCCTGTTAATATGGGAAGACACAGTGTCTCTGCTTAAGGCACAACTCTCCTAAACACGAGAGTTAAGTATACAACTTTAGAACACTTTCCCACCAGGAGACTCGAACCCTAGCCAGCACAGAAGCCTTCCAGCAACTGGCATAACAGGTACGCCTTAACCCTCTGCACCACCGCTCAGACCCTTAAAAGAGATGGTATTTTCGGAGTATTTAAATCCCCCAAAGATCAACATCTCCCAAGAGCACCAGAGCAAGTGAGGGGTCATTTAGACGTTAATTTCATCAAGTCCCTGTTAATATGGGAAGACACAGTGTCTCTGCTTAAGGCACAACTCTCCTAAACACGAGAGTTAAGTATACAACTTTAGAACACTTTCCCACCAGGAGACTCGAACCCTAGCCAGCACAGAAGCCTTCCAGCAACTGGCATAACAGGTACGCCTTAACCCTCTGCACCACTGCTCAGACCCTTAAAAGAGATGGTAATTTCGGAGTATTTAAATCCCCCAAAGATCAACATCTCCCAAGAGCACCAGAGCAAGTGAGGGGTCATTTAGACGTTAATTTCATCAAGTCCCTGTTAATATGGGAAGACACAGTGTCTCTGCTTAAGGCACAACTCTCCTAAACACGAGAGTTAAGTATACAACTTTAGAACACTTTCCCACCAGGAGACTCGAACCCTAGCCAGCACAGAAGCCTTCCAGCAACTGGCATAACAGGTACGCCTTAACCCTCTGCACCACCGCTCAGACCCTTAAAAGAGATGGTAATTTCGGAGTATTTAAATCCCCCAAAGATCAACATCTCCCAAGAGCACCAGAGCAAGTGAGGGGTCATTTAGACGTTAATTTCATCAAGTCCCTGTTAATATGGGAAGACACAGTGTCTCTGCTTAAGGCACAACTCTCCTAAACACGAGAGTTAAGTATACAACTTTAGAACACTTTCCCACCAGGAGACTCGAACCCTAGCCAGCACAGAAGCCTTCCAGCAACTGGCATAACAGGTACGCCTTAACCCTCTGCACCACCGCTCAGACCCTTAAAAGAGATGGTAATTTCGGAGTATTTAAATCCCCCAAAGATCAACATCTCCCAAGAGCACCAGAGCAAGTGAGGGGTCATTTAGACGTTAATTTCATCAAGTCCCTGTTAATATGGGAAGACACAGTGTCTCTGCTTAAGGCACAACTCTCCTAAACACGAGAGTTAAGTATACAACTTTAGAACACTTTCCCACCAGGAGACTCGAACCCTAGCCAGCACAGAAGCCTTCCAGCAACTGGCATAACAGGTACGCCTTAACCCTCTGCACCACCGCTCAGACCCTTAAAAGAGATGGTAATTTCGGAGTATTTAAATCCCCCAAAGATCAACATCTCCCAAGAGCACCAGAGCAAGTGAGGGGTCATTTAGACGTTAATTTCATCAAGTCCCTGTTAATATGGGAAGACACAGTGTCTCTGCTTAAGGCACAACTCTCCTAAACACGAGAGTTAAGTATACAACTTTAGAACACTTTCCCACCAGGAGACTCGAACCCTAGCCAGCACAGAAGCCTTCCAGCAACTGGCATAACAGGTACGCCTTAACCCTCTGCACCACCGCTCAGACCCTTAAAAGAGATGGTAATTTCGGAGTATTTAAATCCCCCAAAGATCAACATCTCCCAAGAGCACCAGAGCAAGTGAGGGGTCATTTAGACGTTAATTTCATCAAGTCCCTGTTAATATGGGAAGACACAGTGACTCTGCTTAAGGCACAACTCTCCTAAACACGAGAGTTAAGTATACAACTTTAGAACACTTTCCCACCAGGAGACTCGAACCCTAGCCAGCACAGAAGCCTTCCAGCAACTGGCATAACAGGTACGCCTTAACCCTCTGCACCACCGCTCAGACCCTTAAAAGAGATGGTAATTTCGGAGTATTTAAATCCCCCAAAGATCAACATCTCCCAAGAGCACCAGAGCAAGTGAGGGGTCATTTAGACGTTAATTTCATCAAGTCCCTGTTAATATGGGAAGACACAGTGTCTCTGCTTAAGGCACAACTCTCCTAAACACGAGAGTTAAGTATACAACTTTAGAACACTTTCCCACCAGGAGACTCGAACCCTAGCCAGCACAGAAGCCTTCCAGCAACTGGCATAACAGGTACGCCTTAACCCTCTGCACCACCGCTCAGACCCTTAAAAGATATGGTAATTTCGGAGTATTTAAATCCCCCAAAGATCAACATCTCCCAAGAGCACCAGAGCAAGTGAGGGGTCATTTAGACGTTAATTTCATCAAGTCCCTGTTAATATGGGAAGACACAGTGTCTCTGCTTAAGGCACAACTCTCCTAAACACGAGAGTTAAGTATACAACTTTAGAACACTTTCCCACCAGGAGACTCGAACCCTAGCCAGCACAGAAGCCTTCCAGCAACTGGCATAACAGGTACGCCTTAACCCTCTGCACCACCACTCAGACCCTTAAAAGAGATGGTAATTTCGGAGTATTTAAATCCCCCAAAGATCAACATCTCCCAAGAGCACCAGAGCAAGTGAGGGGTCATTTAGACGTTAATTTCATCAAGTCCCTGTTAATATGGGAAGACACAGTGTCTCTGCTTAAGGCACAACTCTCCTAAACACGAGAGTTAAGTATACAACTTTAGAACACTTTCCCACCAGGAGACTCGAACCCTAGCCAGCACAGAAGCCTTCCAGCAACTGGCATAACAGGTACGCCTTAACCCTCTGCACCACCACTCAGACCCTTAAAAGAGATGGTAATTTCGGAGTATTTAAATCCCCCAAAGATCAACATCTCCCAAGAGCACCAGAGCAAGTGAGGGGTCATTTAGACGTTAATTTCATCAAGTCCCTGTTAATATGGGAAGACACAGTGTCTCTGCTTAAGGCACAACTCTCCTAAACACGAGAGTTAAGTATACAACTTTAGAACACTTTCCCACCAGGAGACTCGAACCCTAGCCAGCACAGAAGCCTTCCAGCAACTGGCATAACAGGTACGCCTTAACCCTCTGCACCACCGCTCAGACCCTTAAAAGAGATGGTAATTTCGGAGTATTTAAATCCCCCAAAGATCAACATCTCCCAAGAGCACCAGAGCAAGTGAGGGGTCATTTAGACGTTAATTTCATCAAGTCCCTGTTAATATGGGAAGACACAGTGTCTCTGCTTAAGGCACAACTCTCCTAAACACGAGAGTTAAGTATACAACTTTAGAACACTTTCCCACCAGGAGACTCGAACCCTAGCCAGCACAGAAGCCTTCCAGCAACTGGCATAACAGGTACGCCTTAACCCTCTGCACCACTGCTCAGACCCTTAAAAGAGATGGTAATTTCGGAGTATTTAAATCCCCCAAAGATCAACATCTCCCAAGAGCACCAGAGCAAGTGAGGGGTCATTTAGACGTTAATTTCATCAAGTCCCTGTTAATATGGGAAGACACAGTGTCTCTGCTTAAGGCACAACTCTCCTAAACACGAGAGTTAAGTATACAACTTTAGAACACTTTCCCACCAGGAGACTCGAACCCTAGCCAGCACAGAAGCCTTCCAGCAACTGGCATAACAGGTACGCCTTAACCCTCTGCACCACCGCTCAGACCCTTAAATGAGATGGTAATTTCGGAGTATTTAAATCCCCCAAAGATCAACATCTCCCAAGAGCACCAGAGCAAGTGAGGGGTCATTTAGACGTTAATTTCATCAAGTCCCTGTTAATATGGGAAGACACAGTGTCTCTGCTTAAGGCACAACTCTCCTAAACACGAGAGTTAAGTATACAACTTTAGAACACTTTCCCACCAGGAGACTCGAACCCTAGCCAGCACAGAAGCCTTCCAGCAACTGGCATAACAGGTACGCCTTAACCCTCTGCACCACCGCTCAGACCCTTAAAAGATATGGTAATTTCGGAGTATTTAAATCCCCCAAAGATCAACATCTCCCAAGAGCACCAGAGCAAGTGAGGGGTCATTTAGACGTTAATTTCATCAAGTCCCTGTTAATATGGGAAGACACAGTGTCTCTGCTTAAGGCACAACTCTCCTAAACACGAGAGTTAAGTATACAACTTTAGAACACTTTCCCACCAGGAGACTCGAACCCTAGCCAGCACAGAAGCCTTCCAGCAACTGGCATAACAGGTACGCCTTAACCCTCTGCACCACCGCTCAGACCCTTAAAATTACCATCTCTTTTAAGGGTCTGAGCGGTGGTGCAGAGGGTTAAGGCGTACCTGTTATGCCAGTTGCTGGAAGGCTTCTGTGCTGGCTAGGGTTCGAGTCTCCTGGTGGGAAAGTGTTCTAAAGTTGTATACTTAACTCTCGTGTTTAGGAGAGTTGTGCCTTAAGCAGAGACACTGTGTCTTCCCATATTAACAGGGACTTGATGAAATTAACGTCTAAATGACCCCTCACTTGCTCTGGTGCTCTTGGGAGATGTTGATCTTTGGGGGATTTAAATACTCCGAAATTACCATCTCTTTTAAGGGTCTGAGCGGTGGTGCAGAGGGTTAAGGCGTACCTGTTATGCCAGTTGCTGGAAGGCTTCTGTGCTGGCTAGGGTTCGAGTCTCCTGGTGGGAAAGTGTTCTAAAGTTGTATACTTAACTCTCGTGTTTAGGAGAGTTGTGCCTTAAGCAGAGACACTGTGTCTTCCCATATTAACAGGGACTTGATGAAATTAACGTCTAAATGACCCCTCACTTGCTCTGGTGCTCTTGGGAGATGTTGATCTTTGGGGGATTTAAATACTCCGAAATTACCATCTCTTTTAAGGGTCTGAGCGGTGGTGCAGAGGGTTAAGGCGTACCTGTTATGCCAGTTGCTGGAAGGCTTCTGTGCTGGCTAGGGTTCGAGTCTCCTGGTGGGAAAGTGTTCTAAAGTTGTATACTTAACTCTCGTGTTTAGGAGAGTTGTGCCTTAAGCAGAGACACTGTGTCTTCCCATATTAACAGGGACTTGATGAAATTAACGTCTAAATGACCCCTCACTTGCTCTGGTGCTCTTGGGAGATGTTGATCTTTGGGGGATTTAAATACTCCGAAATTACCATCTCTTTTAAGGGTCTGAGTGGTGGTGCAGAGGGTTAAGGCGTACCTGTTATGCCAGTTGCTGGAAGGCTTCTGTGCTGGCTAGGGTTCGAGTCTCCTGGTGGGAAAGTGTTCTAAAGTTGTATACTTAACTCTCGTGTTTAGGAGAGTTGTGCCTTAAGCAGAGACACTGTGTCTTCCCATATTAACAGGGACTTGATGAAATTAACGTCTAAATGACCCCTCACTTGCTCTGGTGCTCTTGGGAGATGTTGATCTTTGGGGGATTTAAATACTCCGAAATTACCATCTCTTTTAAGGGTCTGAGCGGTGGTGCAGAGGGTTAAGGCGTACCTGTTATTCCAGTTGCTGGAAGGCTTCTGTGCTGGCTAGGGTTCGAGTCTCCTGGTGGGAAAGTGTTCTAAAGTTGTATACTTAACTCTCGTGTTTAGGAGAGTTGTGCCTTAAGCAGAGACACTGTGTCTTCCCATATTAACAGGGACTTGATGAAATTAACGTCTAAATGACCCCTCACTTGCTCTGGTGCTCTTGGGAGATGTTGATCTTTGGGGGATTTAAATACTCCGAAATTACCATCTCTTTTAAGGGTCTGAGCGGTGGTGCAGAGGGTTAAGGCGTACCTGTTATGCCAGTTGCTGGAAGGCTTCTGTGCTGGCTAGGGTTCGAGTCTCCTGGTGGGAAAGTGTTCTAAAGTTGTATACTTAACTCTCGTGTTTAGGAGAGTTGTGCCTTAAGCAGAGACACTGTGTCTTCCCATATTAACAGGGACTTGATGAAATTAACGTCTAAATGACCCCTCACTTGCTCTGGTGCTCTTGGGAGATGTTGATCTTTGGGGGATTTAAATACTCCGAAATTACCATCTCTTTTAAGGGTCTGAGCGGTGGTGCAGAGGGTTAAGGCGTACCTGTTATGCCAGTTGCTGGAAGGCTTCTGTGCTGGCTAGGGTTCGAGTCTCCTGGTGGGAAAGTGTTCTAAAGTTGTATACTTAACTCTCGTGTTTAGGAGAGTTGTGCCTTAAGCAGAGACACTGTGTCTTTATATATATATATATATATATATATATATATATATATATATATATATATATATATATATTGACTAACAACGTTATATGGAGGACCTATGGCAATTCCACGACCAAGAGATGGCTTCCTGAACCTTGCAGGAATCAACCTCACTGAGGACCAAGTCACTCTCCTAAATCTGGGTATAAACTGTCACGTTATGTCCAGACCAAGTGAGATGGCCCGGAAAGTGGAGTTGGAGATACTGTTGGACGACATATTCGACCTCGAAGCACAAAAGAAGGTCACCACCAAAGATACCTTACAAGCAGAACTTATTGCGGAAAGAGGAGAGAATCGAGGCAACTACAGATGCACCATACTGTCCCCCGAGCTCAAAGCGGCAACTAAGAGCCTTCTCTTGAGGTTATCTTGAGATGATTTCGGGGCTTTAGTGTCCCCGCGGCCCGGTCCTCGACCAGACCTCCACCCCCAGGAAGCAGCCCGTGACAGCTGACTAACTCCCAGGTACCTATTTACTGCTAGGTAACAGGGGCATTCAGGGTGAAAGAAACTTTTGCCCATTTGTTTCTGCCTCGTGCGGGAATCGAACCCGCGCCACAGAATTACGAGTCCTGCGCGCTATCCACCAGGCTACGAGGCCTTCGTGAGAACAAGGAGATAGTTGTCAGGAGAGGTGACAAGTTGCCAATATACGTCATTCTTAAAAAAGACGAATATCTGGCGAAAATGAACCTCATACTCTCTGACCAAACTAAATTCCAAAAGGTAACGAAGGACACTACAGCCGAACTGAAAGCAAAAGTCAACAAATTGATCGAAACTGTGAACGCCAAGAAATCTGGACTCCACCTGCCAAAGATTATTGGGGAATATAAACCTGGATATGCGTATGGAAAAGTCAAGACACACAAGCCTGGAAACCCACTTCGGCCAATCATCAGCCAGATACCCACACCCACGTACAGACTGGCGAAACGACTCAACGGCTTGCTGACTCCTTATGTCCCTTGCGCCTTCAGCCTGAAGTCTCCAAAGGAATTTGTTGACTTGCTGCGGGGAACACGGGCCACAGGGATAAGAGCCTCGTTGGACGTAGAATCTCTGTTTAGCAACGTACCTGTGGATGAAACAATCGGGATGATAGCCGACAGAGTGTACCGTGATCCGGCCTGTACTCCTCTTGACATACCAGAAAACAGTCTAAGGAAATTACTCCAAGCTTGCACTAAAGAGGCACCCTTCTTGAGCCCGGATGGACACATGTATAAGCAAGTAGATGGGGTCGCCATGGGTTCTCCCCTAGGTGTCCTGTTTGCAAACTTCTACATGGGTACCATCGAGCAAAAAGTCTTAGTCGACATGAACTTGAAACCGGCCATATACTGCAGGTATGTTGACGACATTTTTACACAGGTACCTAATGTCAGACATCTGCAGGAGCTGAAGGAGGAATTTGAGCAGAATTCTGTGTTGCGTTTCACTTATGAGATGGAGAAGGATGGGAAGCTGCCCTTTCTAGATGTAACAGTCATGGAAAGGAGCGGAGTTTTCCACACTGCAGTCTACACTAAGGAAACAAACATAGGAAAGTGCCTGAATGCCAACAGTGACTGCCCGGACAGGTACAAGAGGAGTGTTGTTAACGCTTATGTCGACCGTGCCCTCAGCCACAGCTCAGAATGGAAGAAAGTCGACGAAGAACTCTGTAAGGTAAGGCAGGTCCTAGTCAACAACGGTTTCTCCAATGGTTTTGTGGAAGACATCATAAGAAGGAAAGTGAAACGCCATGCAACCTCTGAAGAGACAACTAACACAACACCTATACCCCCTATTTGACTATTTTACAGGAACTTCTTTTCCACAGCCCATAAAACGGAGGAAAGGGTCCCGAAAGATATTGTCAGTAGAAACGTTATCCCTACAGACAAAAATCAGAAGATACAACTGACGATTTACTATAAAAGCAGAAAAACGGCCAGCCTACTCATGAGAAACTCTCCAGACACAAAGCAGAACGCTTTAAAAGAGACTAACGTCGTCTATGCCTTCAAATGCCCACTTGGGGACTGTAAGCCTCAAAAAACCCAGTATATAGGCAAGACAACAACACCTATTTCCAGGCGTTTAACGATGCATAAGCAACAGGGCTCCATTAAGGAACATATAATCTCTTCCCACAAACAAACCATCACCAGAGAAATCTTAGCAAACAACACAGAAATCATCGATAGATACAGCGATAGCAGGCGGCTAGACGTCTCCGAGGCACTACACATCAAGAAGTCAACACCAGGAATCAACAGCCAATTAATGCACAACTATATTCTACCCACTTCAAGACTCCGCTCCAATATAGAAGCATCAAGAAATATGGACCAATAGACTTTCTACAATTACTTCCATTCAATACCCATTGTTTCGTGTTCTGTCTTGTGTTTGAATTTAATACCCATTTAATACCTATTGTTGAAAGTTTGTTTTCACCTCATCATCCTCACCCAAATGTAGATATAAACTCGAAGATGTGCAAAGCTCGATTCAGTTTCAGTTGTGAGTTTGTAAACTAAAGTCTTTGAAAATGTAATAACTTTTACGAAACCTGCTTAAGTGTCGCGTCAGACTAGAAATAAAAATTAATTTTGGAGAATTGATCTTTGAATTACCATCAACAGTGAAAAGAAAAGTAAGAAAGATAGAGAAAATTCGTGTTAGAATTATTAATCTTACTTTTTCGGTCATATTTAATAATATATATATATATATATATATATATATATATATATATATATATATATATATATATATATATATATATATATATATATGCAATTGACGATCACAAAACACTGATCATTTTATGCGGAAAATCCACAGAGAAATATGAAATGAGGTGAACGTTTCGGCTAGTTAAAGCCTTTGTCAACACCAGATTGACTAAGGAGAAGGGAGAAGGGGGAGGATATATAGGCCGACACCTGACCAACCCATCCCTAGGGTTGGTCAGGTGTAAATAACCAAAAACAGGTATAGCTTAGCTTAGAATGGTCAAAGAGGAATTTCTCTGTGGATTTTCCGGATATATATATATATATATATATATATATATATATATATATATATATATATATATATATATATATATATATATATATATATATATATATGTCGTACCTAGTAGCCAGAACGCACTTCTCAGCCTACTATGCAAGGCCCGATTTGCCTAATAAGCCAAGTTTTCATGAATTAATTGTTTTTCGACTACCTAACCTAACCTAACCTAACTTTTTCGGCTACCTAACCAAACCTAACCTATAAAGATAGGTTAGGTTAGGTTAGGTAGGGTTGGTTAGGTTAGGTAGGGTTGGTTAGGTTAGGTAGGGTTGGTTAGGTTCGGTCATATATCTACGTTAATTTTAACTCCAATAAAAAAAATTGACCTCATACATAATGAAATGGGTAGCTTTATCATTTCATAAGAAAAAAATTAGAAAAAATATATTAATTCAGGAAAACTTGGCTTATTAGGCAAATATATATATATATATATATGTCGTACCTAATAGCCAGAACGCACTTCTCAGCCTACTATTCAAGGCCCGATTTGCCTAATAAGCCAAGTTTTCATGAATTAATGTTTTTTCGTCTACCTAACCTACCTAACCTAACCTAACCTAGCTTTTTTTGGGTACCTAACCTAACCTTACCTATATATATAGGTTAGGTTAGGTTAGGTAGGGTTGGTTAGGTTCGGTCATATATCTACGTTAATTTTAACTCCAATAAAAAAAAATTGACCTCATACATAGAGAAAAGGGTTGCTTTATCATTTCATAAGAAAAAAACTATAGTAAATATATTAATTCAGGAAAACTTGGCTTATTAGGCAAATCGGGCCTTGAATAGTAGGCTGAGAAGTGAGTTCTGGCTACTAGGTACGACATATATATATATATATATATATATATATATATATATATATATATATATATATATATATATATATATATATATATATATGTCGTACCTAATAGCCAGAACGCACTTCTCAGCCTACTATTCAAGGCCCGATTTGCCTAATAAGCCAAGTTTTCATGAATTAATGTTTTTTCGTCTACCTAACCTACCTAACCTAACCTAACCTAGCTTTTTTTGGCTACCTAATCTAACCTTACCTATAAATATAGGTTAGGTTAGGTTAGGTAGGGTTGGTTAGGTTCGGTCATATATCTACGTTAATTTTAACTCCAATAAAAAAAAATTGACCTCATACATAGAGAAAAGGGTTGCTTTATCATTTCATAAGAAAAAAATTATAGTAAATATATTAATTCAGGAAAACTTGGCTTATTAGGCAAATCGGGCCTTGAATAGTAGGCTGAGAAGTGAGTTCTGGCTACTAGGTACGACATATATATATATATATATATATATATATATATATATATATATATATATATACATATATATATGTATATATAGTAGCCAGAATGCACTTCTCAGCCTACTATGCAAGGCCCGATTTGCCTAATAAGCCAAGTTTTCCAAAATTTCAATATTTTTCTCATTTTTTTTACGAAATGATAAAGCTATTCATTTCATTATGTATGAGCTATTTTTTTAAGATTTGAGTTAAAACTAACGTAGATATATGACCGAACCTAACCAACTCTACCTAACCTATCTTGAGATGATTTCGGGGCTTTTAGTGTCACCGCGGCCCGATCCTCGACCAGGCCTCCACCCTCAGGAAGCAGCCCGTGACAGCTGACTAACACCCAGATACCTATTTTACTGCTAGGTAACAGTGGCATAGGGCGAAAGAAATTCTGCCCATTGTTTCTCGCCGGCGCCCGGGATCGAACCCGGGACCACAGGATCACAAGTCCAGCGTGCTGTCCACTCAGCCGACCTAAACTAACATAACTATATCAATAATTTATGTTGTTAATATAATATAGTAATAATATTAAAATAAACCAATTGGAAACAATTTATTTAAAATAAAGAAAATCACTTGGCCTATTAGGCAAATCGGGCCTTGCATAGTAGGCCGAGAAGTGCGTTCTAGCTCCTAAGTACGACATATGTGGTGGTACGACACCACCACAGCGATGCCAAGTGTATCTGCAGCTTATACACACCTCTCCATCTGCTATTAATACAACGGTACGTCGAGTGTGTTATATATATTTCTTCAGTGGTTAGTTTATTGCACTGGATTCGCAAGGTGTGTTGTCCACTCTGAGGAGCTACACACGTGCCAAAAAGATAAATTTGGCAAGAAATCAGCTAGGACTGAGTGACCTTGAAAACAGGCGCGCTTATTTGGAGCAGAGGCCTAACTACTTTAGCCACGTTATTGTGACTCATCGCCTGCACAGGCCTAACTACATGCGCCCCGCCTCTTAGCAGTGGTTTTGCATGCATAAATGCATAAATAGTGTATGAATTATTACCTCTGATCCTGCGTTATGATTGTCGTTCCTTTGCTACGTGATTGATGTGTAACTCCGTGGTACGTGGTGTGTAAAGCTGTGAACCTGCCCAGGCGACACTGGAGGCATGGCTACTACTGCCTTTACGGTAGGTGCTGCCTCAATGGCCTCACGCCAGAGTGCTAGTACATCATGTGGTCCACACGAGGAAGATACAACCATGGCATCTTTCACATTGGAGTCAAATGCTGGACAGGAGGAGCCCAATAGTGACGAAAATCCTTGGACAACTGTTGGGACCCGGAGAAAGACACGAGGAACCAAAGACTTAATACATCATAACCACGAGAAGAAAAGAATCAACCTGCATTTTCCCCCCGGGCACGGGAATTGCAACGAAATATGCATGGTTGGCTGAGGCAGCCAAAAAACACCCTGGTGGTGCGTATTGGTTGGCGAATCGACATGTAAACCATGTCCGTGGGAACATTACTGAAGAGATGGTGCAATATTTCTGTACTCAAGAGCTTGCTGGTATAACAATGAGAAAACCACCACTGCCTGCTCTTACCCACAGGACACCCGTCATCATTTTTGAGTTGGACCTCTAAGAGGATCACACATTGGTGGAACAGCATGATCACATCGTTAATGCGAAAAGAATAATGAGAGACTGTTTTCGCCCACTGGACCAGAGACAAGCCTCCGCCGGAAAGATTTACTGTCCCGAGTGCTTTTCGGCAACTAACAATGAAGGTTTACAACTCTCCCAGGCGCAGGTGTTCAAGTGCCAACGGTGAAATCAAGTAGCAAGAAACTGCAGGAGTGATGAGCGGTGTGGCCACTGTGCCAGGAGGCATGCAGCATCTGTGTGTGATGTTAAAAAGGGAAATGGTGAAACACTGAAACTGAGGTGCGCCAACTGTCACATGGAAGGGTGTCCCCGCCAGGCATGAGGATTGTGCTGCTCTCCTGCCGAGTCGGGCTGCCCGGGGTAAACCAGCAGGGGGCGCTAGTAACCACCCTGGCTCATCTGCAGTGCCACCACCAATAACTCAGTCACTCTTTCCTACCTTTCCCAACCACTCCAACGCCACAGCAGGTAGCTCCAGTGACACAGTTGCAGTCTCTACCAACAACCCGTTCTCGCAAATTCGTAGAGTCAATATTGACTTATTAAATAAGTGCATAGGTGACATACTAAACATAATAGATACCCATAAAAAGCTTCATAGAAAACACCGACCTTACATAACCTTGTTAGTATGTTAAGATAAGCATCTTATTGCTTCTTAATTACAATTGTTACTTAACCTATTATAGGTATAGGTTAAGTAATAATTGTAATTACGAAGCAATAAGATGCTTATCTCAACATACTAACAAGGTTAGGTAAGGTCGGTGTTTTCTATGAAGCTTTTTAAGGGTATCAATTATGTTTAGTATGTCACCTATGCACGTAGTTAATAAGTCAATATTAAGAACATAAGAACAAAGGTAACTGCAGAAGGCCTATTGGCCCATACGAGGCAGCTCCTATTCTATAACCACCCAATCCCACTCATATACTTGTAAAACCCGCGCTTAAAACAATCGAGGGACACCACCTCCACCACGTTACGCGGCAATAAGAAGAACATAAGAACAAAGGTAACTGCAGAAGGCCTATTGGCCCATACGAGGCAGCTCCTATTCTATAACCACCCAATCCCACTCATATACTTGTCCAACCCGTGCTTGAAACAATCGAGGGACCCCACCTCCACAATGTTACGCGGCAATTGGTTCCACAAATCAACAACCCTGTTACTGAACCAGTATTTACCCAAGTCTTTCCTAAATCTAAACTTATCCAATTTATATCCATTGTTTCGTGTTCTGTCCTGTGTTGATACTTTTAATACCCTATTAATATCCCCCCGGTTATGTCCATTCATCCACTTGTAAACCTCTATCATGTCACCCCTAACTCTTCGCCTTTCCAGTGAATGCAACTTAAGCTTTGTTAATCTTTCTTCATATGAAAGATTTCTAATTTGGGGAATTAACTTAGTCATCCTACGCTGGACACGTTCAAGTGAATTTATATCCATTCTATAATATGGCGACCAAAACTGAACTGCATAATCTAAATGGGGCCTAACTAGAGCAAGATATAGCTTGAGAACCACACCAGGTGTCTTGTTACTAACGCTGCGATTAATAAATCCAAGTGTCCGATTTGCCTTATTACGAACATTTATGCATTGATCCTTTTGTTTTAAATTCTTACTAATCATAACTCCCAGATCCCTTTCGCAATCCGACTTCGCAATCACAACACCATCTAGCTCGTATCTTGTAACTCTATCATCATTACCTAACCTCAGAACTTTACATTTGTCAGTATTAAACTGCATCTGCCAATCCTTTGACCATTTCAAAACCCTATCTAGATCAACTTGAAGTGATAGTGAGTCCTCCTCCGAATTAATTTCCCTACCGATTTTCGTATCATCGGCAAATTTGCAAATGTTGCTACTCAAACCTGAATCTAAATCATTTATATATATTATAAACAACAGAGGTCCCAGGACAGAGCCCTGAGGCACTCCACTTACAACATTTTCCCACTCTGACTTGATTCCATTTATACTAACTCTCTGTTTCCTTTGGTATAGCCATGCCCTAATCCAGCTTAATATAGCACCCCCAATACCATGAGACTCTATTTTTTTAATCAGTCTTTCATGTGGCACTGTATCAAAAGCTTTGCTAAAGTCAAGGTATACAACATCGCAATCCTTACCACTATCAACTGCCTCAACAATGCTAGAATAAAAAGATAACAAATTTGTTAAACATGAACGGCCATTTATAAAACCATGTTGCGACTCAATTATTAATTTATGTTTTTCAAGATGAAGACGAATTTTATTTGCTATTATAGATTCGAGTAACTTTCCCACAATAGACGTTAGGCTAATTGGTCGATAGTTAGACGCAAGTGATCTATCTCCTTTCTTAAAAACTGGTATCACATTAGCAACTTTCCAAAACTCTGGCACTCTGCCTGAATCTATTGATTTATTAAATATGGTTGACAGTGGGTCACAAAGCTCCTCTTTGCATTCTTTAAGCACCCTGGCAAACACTTCATCCGGCCCTGGGGATTTGTTTGGTTTGAGTTTTACTATTTGTTTAAGAACATCCTCCCTGGTAACTGCTAAACTCGTCAACCTGTCCTCGTCCCCACCCACATAGACTTGTTCGGCTGAAGGCATATTGTTAAGTTCCTCTTTAGTAAATACAGATACAAAATATTTATTAAAAATACTACTCATCTCTTCATCACTATTTGTTATTTGACCTGTCTCAGTTTTTAATGGACCTATCCTTTCCCTAGTCTTAGTACGATATAACTGAAAAAACCCTTTAGGATTTGTCTTTGCTTGCCCTGCTATGCGAACTTCATAGTTTCTTTTTGCTTTCCTTATCTCTTTTTTAACATTTCTAACCAGTTGTACGAATTCCTGTTCTAAAGTGACCTCCCCATTTTTAATCCTTTTGTACCAAGCTCTCTTTTTACCTATAAGGTTCTTCAAATTCTTTGTTATCCACTTTGGGTCATTAGTATTCGATCTATTCAATTTGTATGGTATACTACGTTCCTGTGCTTTGTTTAGAATATTCTTAAATAAGTTATATATTGAATCCACATCGAAATCCCCATTTAAGTCACCTATCGCTGGGTTCATGTCTCGCTCCAAGACCGGCCCACACCCCATACCCAAGACTTTCCAATCAATTTGACCCAAAAAATTTCTTAGGCTATTAAAATCAGCTTTTCGAAAATCTGGCACTTTAACAGAATTTTCTCCTACTGGTCTATTCCATTCTATGCTAAATCTGATTTCTTTGTGATCACTGCTCCCTAGCTCACTCCCTATTTCGATGTCATTAATTTGCGTTTCCCTGTTAGTTAACACTAAATCTAAAATATTATTTTCCCGTGTTGGTTCCTTAATGTGTTGCGTAAGAAAGCAATCGTCAATTAATTCTAGAAAATCTTCTGCTTCACTATTCCCTGTTTTGTTCAACCAGTTTATTCCGCTAAAATTAAAGTCACCCATGACATAAATACTGTTAGATCTAGATGCTCTAGATATTTCATCCCATAGATGCTTTGCTTCCATTCTGTCTAAATTTGGTGGCCTATATATTACTCCTATTATAATATTATTAGCTTTTTCGTTTAATTCAATCCAAATAGTTTCTGTGTGTGGCTCTGTTTTGATTCCCTCTTTGAGACTACATTTCAAATTGTCCCTAACATATATGGCTACTCCACCTCCTCGTCTAATATATATATCTGTGTGAAATAGTTTAAATCCATATATTTGATATTCAGCTAATAGTTCTCTATTTTCTACAATTGGTTCCACAAATCAACAACCCTGTTACTGAACCAGTATTTACCCAAGTCTTTCCTAAATCTAAACTTATCCAATTTATACCCATTGTTTCGTGTTCTGTCTTGTGTTGATATTTTTAATACCCTATTAATATCCCCCCTGTTATGTCCATTCATCCACTTGTAAACCTCTATCATGTCACCCCTAACTCTTCGCCTTTCCAGTGAATGCAACTTAAGCTTTGTTAATCTTTCTTCATATGAAAGATTTCTAATTTGCGGAATTAACTTAGTCATCCTACGTTGGACACGTTCAAATGAATTTATATCCATTCTATAATATGGCGACCAAAACTGAATTGCATAATCTAAATGGGGCCTAACCAGAGCAAGATATAGCTTAAGAACCACATCAGGTGTCTTGTTACTAACGCTGCGATTAATAAATCCCAGTGTCCTATTCGCTTTATTACGAACATTCATGCATTGATCCTTTTGTTTTAAATTTTTACAAATCATAACTCCCAGATCCCTTTCGCAATCCGACTTCGCAATCTCAACACCATCTAGCTCGTATCTTGCAACTCCATCATCACCACCCAGCCTCAGAACTTTACATTTATCAGCATTAACCTGCATTTGCCAATCCTTTGAACATTTCAAAACCCTATCTAGATCAACTTGAAGTGATAGTGAGTCCTCCTCCGAATTAATTTCCCTACCGATTTTCGTATCATCGGCGAATTTGCAAATGTTGCTACTCAAACCTGAATCTAAATCATTTATATATATTATAAACAACAGAGGTCCCAGGACAGAGCCCTGAGGTACTCCACTAACAACATTATCCCACTCTGACTTAACCCCGTTTATACTAACTCTCTGTTTCCTTTGGAATAGCCATGCCCTAATCCAAGTTAATATAGCACCCCCAATACCATGAGCTTCTATTTTTTTAATTAGTCTTTCATGTGGCACTGTATCAAAAGCTTTGCTAAAGTCAAGGTACACAACATCACAATCCTTACCACTATCAACTGCCTCAACTATGCTGGAATAAAAAGTTAGCAAATTTGTTAAACATGAACGGCCATTTGTAAAACCATGTTGCGACTCATTTATTAATTTATGTTTTTCAAGATGGAGACGAATTGTATTTGCAATTATTGATTCAAGTAACTTTCCCACAATAGACGTTAGGCTAATTGGCCGATAGTTTGACGCAAGTGATCTATCTCCTTTCTTAAAAATTGGTACCACATTAGCTACCTTCCATGACTCTGGCACTCTGCCTGACTCTATTGATTTATTAAATATGGTAGACAGTGGCTCGGAAAGCTCCTCTTTGCATTCTTTAAGCACCCTGGCAAACACTTCATCCGGCCCTGGGGATTTGTTTGGGTTTAGTTTTTTTAATTGTTTAATTACATCTTCCCTGGTAACTGCTAAACTAGTCAACCTGTCCTCATCCCCACCCACATAGACTTGTTCGGCTGAAGGCATATTGTTAAGTTCTTCTTTAGTAAATACAGATATAAAATATTTGTTAAAAATACTACTCATCTCCTTGTCATTATCCGTTATTTGACCTGTCTCAGATTTTAATGGACCTATCCTTTCCCTAGTCTTAGTTCGATATAACTGAAAAAACCCTTTAGGATTTGACTTTGCTTGCCCTGCTATGCGAACTTCATAGTTTCTTTTTGCTTTCCTAATCTCTTTTTTAACATTTCTAACCAGTTGTATGAATTCCTGTTCTAACCTGACTTCCCCATTCTTAATCCTTTTGTACCAAGCTCTCTTTTTACCTATAAGGTTCTTTAAATTATTTGTTATCCACTTTGGGTCATTAGTATTCGACCTATTCAATTTGTATGGTATACTACGTTCCTGTGCTTTGTTTAGAATATTCTTAAATAAGTTATATATTAAATCCACATCGAAATCCCCTTTTACGTCACCTATCGCTGGGTTCATGTCTCGCTCTAAGACCGGCCCAAACCCCATACCCAAGACTTTCCAATCTATTTGACCCAAAAAATTTCTTAGGCTATTAAAATCAACTTTTCGAAAATCTGGCACTTTAACAGAATTTTCTCCTACAGGTCAATTCCATTCTATGCTAAATCTGATTACTTTGTGATCACTGTTCCCTAGCTCACTCCCTATTTCGATGTCATTAATTTGTGTTTCCCTGTTAGTTAACACTAAATCTAAAATATTATTTTCCCGCGTTGGTTCTTTAATGTAAGAACATAAGAACATAAGAACAAAGGTAACTGCAGAAGGCCTATTGGCCCATACGAGGCAGCTCCTATTCTATAACCACCCAATCCCACTCATATACTTGTCCAACCCGTGCTTGAAACAATCGAGGGACCCCACCTCCACAATGTTACGCGGCAATTGGTTCCACAAATCAACAACCCTGTTACTGAACCAGTATTTACCCAAGTCTTTCCTAAATCTAAACTTATCCAATTTATATCCATTGTTTCGTGTTCTGTCCTGTGTTGATACTTTTAATACCCTATTAATATCCCCCCGGTTATGTCCATTCATCCACTTGTAAACCTCTATCATGTCACCCCTAACTCTTCGCCTTTCCAGTGAATGCAACTTAAGCTTTGTTAATCTTTCTTCATATGAAAGATTTCTAATTTGGGGAATTAACTTAGTCATCCTACGCTGGACACGTTCAAGTGAATTTATATCCATTCTATAATATGGCGACCAAAACTGAACTGCATAATCTAAATGGGGCCTAACTAGAGCAAGATATAGCTTGAGAACCACACCAGGTGTCTTGTTACTAACGCTGCGATTAATAAATCCAAGTGTCCGATTTGCCTTATTACGAACATTTATGCATTGATCCTTTTGTTTTAAATTCTTACTAATCATAACTCCCAGATCCCTTTCGCAATCCGACTTCACAATCACAACACCATCTAGCTCGTATCTTGTAACTCTATCATCATTACCTAACCTCAGAACTTTACATTTATCAGCATTAAACTGCATCTGCCAATCCTTTGACCATTTCAAAACCCTATCTAGATCAACTTGAAGTGATAGTGAGTCCTCCTCCGAATTAATTTCCCTACCGATTTTCGTATCATCGGCAAATTTGCAAATGTTGCTACTCAAACCTGAATCTAAATCATTTATATATATTATAAACAACAGAGGTCCCAGGACAGAGCCTTGAGGCACTCCACTTACAACATTTTCCCACTCTGACTTGATTCCATTTATACTAACTCTCTGTTTCCTTTGGTATAGCCATGCCCTAATCCAGCTTAATATAGCACCCCCAATACCATGAGACTCTATTTTTTTAATCAGTCTTTCATGTGGCACTGTATCAAAAGCTTTGCTAAAGTCAAGGTATACAACATCGCAATTCTTACCACTATCAACTGCCTCAACAATGCTAGAATAAAAAGATAACAAATTTGTTAAACATGAACGGCCATTTATAAAACCATGTTGCGACTCAATTATTAATTTATGTTTTTCAAGATGAAGACGAATTTTATTTGCTATTATAGATTCGAGTAACTTTCCCACAATAGACGTTAGGCTAATTGGTCGATAGTTAGACGCAAGTGATCTATCTCCTTTCTTAAAAACTGGTATCACATTAGCAACTTTCCAAAACTCTGGCACTCTGCCTGACTCTATTGATTTATTAAATATGGTTGACAGTGGGTCACAAAGCTCCTCTTTGCATTCTTTAAGCACCCTAGCAAACACTTCATCCGGCCCTGGGGATTTGTTTGGTTTGAGTTTTACTATTTGTTTAAGAACATCCTCCCTGGTAACTGCTAACCGCAAATGTGTTGCGTAAGAAAGCAATCGTCAATTAATTCTAGAAAATCTTCTGCTTCACTATTCCCTGTTTTGTTCACCCAGTTTATTCCACTAAAATTAAAGTCACCCATGACATAAATACTGTTAGATCTAGATGCTCTAGATATTTCAATCCATAGATGCTTTGCTTCCATTCTGTCTAAATTTGGTGGCCTATATATAACTCCTATTATAATATTATTTGCTTTTTCGTTTAATTCTATCCAAATAGTTTCTGTGTGTGGCTCAGTTTTGATTCCCTCTTTGAGACTACATTACAAATTGTCCCTAACATATATGGCTACTCCCCCTCCTCGTCTAATATATCTATCTGTGTGAAATAGTTTAAATCCATTTATCTGATATTCAGCTAATAGTTCTCTATTTTCTACGTTCATCCACGTTTCGGTAAGTGCAATAATATCTATTTTTTCTGTGCAGACAAGAGCATTTAATTCATTAATTTTATTTCTTAGACTTCTACTGTTAGTGTAATATATCCTAAGTGAATAGTTATTTTGAGGCCCTTTTCTTTCCCTGATCATTTTGCCAATTCTTTTCTCCCACGAACACATACTTTTATTACCTCCTTCCTCCAAATCAATTCCCATACCACTATCTACTAACAGTTTAAACCCAAACAAACACCTCTAACCACTGGTTCCAACGAGTTTGCAACAGCAACAACCCCAGCCCTCGATAGATGCACCCCATCACGAGCATACATTTCATTTCTTCCATAGAAGCGTTCCCAATTGTCTATGAAAGATATTGCATTTGATTTGCAATATCTTTCCAGCCGGCAATTGACACCAAGTGCCCTCGACATCCATTCATTTCCCACTCCCTTTCTTGGAAGAATGCCACATATGATCGGGATTCCTCCCTTGCTCCTAACTAATTCAATGGCTGTCCTAAATCTCTGTATTAGTTCCTCACTCCTAACTCGCCCAACATCATTACCCCCTGCACTAATACAAATAATGGGTTTGTTCCCATTTCCCGTCATAATATCATTCATATTTTCAACAATATCACCAATTCCAGCTCTCGGATAGCAAACCCTTAATCTGTTCCCCCTATCTCTGGCACAAAACGTTCTGTCTAAATACCTCACCTGGGAATCTCCCACAACCAAAATTCGCTTCGGTACTGCCCTAACTTTCTGAGCAGCCTGAGGGGCCTGCGCTCCGCCGTTCCTCGCTGATTTCCTCGCTGCAGGCGCACTACAGCACTCGTCCTCCAACACGGCAAATGAATTTGTCGTCTTTATGGCGTCTGTAGGCGGCCTTGTCAACGTCTTCTTAAGACCCCTGTCTTTCACTACTCTCTACGATGAGGTCTCGTCAACACTGGTCTCCTCCTTCGTTTCCTCTCGAAGTCTCAGCCGTCGTACCTCCTCCCGCAGGGAATCCATCTCTGCTCTCAGAGCTCCAACCAAACTCACCAAATCATTAACTAATCCTTCCATTATTGCAATAATAATGTTACTCCAGAGCTCCAGCTTACACAACCTCTCACTGTGACAGCACCTGACTGACATTAACTATACGAATTTGCGAGAACGGGTTGCTACCAATACATGTTGGTCGGGGGGGGGGGGGGGTCCGGCTCTGGCACAGGCAATTGCTGAGCTTAGGAATACGGTAGAAAGACAAAGCAAAATTGTAGAAAAGCTGAGCATGCAAATAACTGATCAAAATATGGAAATCATGCACCAAAAGACGATGATAACCATTCTTCAGGAATCTGTGAGAGTATTAAATGAGTACAGGACACAAAAACCTGGAGTACTCCCATGGGGCGCCCAGGTGGCCAGCACCCTAGCTGGGGGGTGTCCCAGCCCTCACGCCAGCTGGGCCCACCCATAACGGCTCCCCACACCCCAGCCTCATCAACCGGTGCGCTATGAACAGAGGTCAACTATTCCCCATGAAAACGCAGAGTGTTTCCGATGAGTATTACGATGAAACTGATCATGATAATGAACAAAATGCCAGTGAGAGTGAAAATGTTAATGAAGATGAAGGAGATCATGATGTGAATACAGGTGCTGGTCAAATCTGTTTGAAGGAAAATAGTAGTGGAAATGATGATGAAAGTGATTGTGTTAAAGATCAAAATGAAATTAGTGACGCCTGTAGTGATAATGAAGAAGTGCAACTGGACATGGATGACCACCTTGGACCACACTCGCCACATCCCAGATGGTTCAGTCGTAAAAATATTAGAAAACTGGTGACAGGTGATATGCTGATCGAAGGGAAAAAAGACACCGTAATAATGCTCTACAAACAGTATCGGGATATACGTGCTCTTGTGAAACCACAGACTGATAAACTAAAAACAAAAAACAATGGCGCCCTCTCAATCTCATAAAAACAAGTACAATGTTATCAAGATACTCAGTTGGAATATGTCTTCTCTTAGAAAACGGAATTCTGACCTTCATCATAAGGTTATGACTGAAGACAGATATTGTCTGTCTCCAAGAAACCCTAACTCCCGCAGGTAAGAACCCGCAGAATCTGCCTAGTTATCAGTGTTATAATCCCAGATAAAAAAATACGTGTCACATATATGTTAAAAAATCCCTGCCACATGAGCCACTTCCCGCTCAACAACATGAGGGGTTTCAATATCTTGATATCCGGGTACACGTTGGTACACTTAATGTTTTGAATGCCTAAGCACCTGCTGGCCTCCTCCGGTATACCGACCTACCTAATTTTGCACATACTGACCCTACAATCTTAATTGGGGATTTAAATGCTAAAACAGAACAGTAGTGGGGTACAGCCCTACATACGGTGTTAATATTAGAATAGCAAAAATGATGTATTTAGCATATATATATACGGTCACTGATAGACTATCAAGAACCATCAAGGAAGGTTCCACTATCAAGGAATAGGATGATTGGAATCCCTCACATGACAGAAGTGAGCATTGTTAGTGTCTGCAGACTTAACACTTCTCTTGTGTTCTTTAAGTCTGTCATTCAGTGTACGGCCAGTTTCGCCAAAGTACTGGAGAGGACAAGACGAACAGGAAATAGAGTAGACACCAGCAGCATTAGAAGCAGGAGGAGCAGTGTGAACTAGATTGCTACGAAGTGTGTTAGCTTGTCGAAAGGCGAGTTTAATGTCAAGAGGATGAAAGGTATTGGTAAAAGTTATGAGTTCAGATATGAAGCGAAGGCAGAGCACAGTGCTACTAGTGTTGGAAACAGGTTTAGGATGAAAGAAATTTCGTTTAGCTTGAGAGTAGGCACAGTTGATGAAATGCAAAGGATAACCAAGGCGGGAGAATGATTTGTAGATAAAGGCAATTTCAGAATCAAGAAACTGAGGGTCTCTGAGGCGTAGAGCGCGGGGGAAGAGAGAGACGAGGACACTTTTCTTAACAGAATGAGGATGGTAGGAAAAGAAGTGAATGTACATGCCACTATGCATGGGTTTACGGTAGACAGAGAAAGAGAACCCGGACACAGAGCTGTGAACATGAACGTCAAGAAAAGGAAGGAGGGAATTAGATTCCCACTCAACTTTGAAATGAATAGAAGGAGCCAGATTGTTAAGAGAGGCGAGGAAAGGCTGGAAAAGATTAAGGTCATGAGGCCATAAAGCAAAAATGTCATCAACATAGCGAAGTCAGAGAGAGGGACGAGTATCAATAGAAGGAAGAAGAACAGTTTCGAAGTATTCCATGTAGAAATTAGCGAGAACAGGGGAGAGAGGGGAACCCATAGCGACACCGAAAGTTTGAGTGTAATATTTACCGTTGAAAGAGAAAGAGTTAGAGTCAACACAGTCTAATGAGATCGAGGAAAACGACAATGGGAAGCGGGAGAGGAAGAAGGCCCTCAGACGCCTTCTGTCTAAGGAAAGAGAGAACGTCATCGAGTGGAACATTAGTAAACAGAGAGTCGACATCAAGACTAAGCATCTTACAAGAGGGTTGCAGGCGCAGTCTTTCTATGAAGTCCTGAGAGTGACGAAGGTGGGCAGGGGAAAAAGTGCCAAGGTAAGGCGTCAGGGTTTTAGCGAGCCAGGAGGCAAGAGGACAGCTGACAGAGCCCCGTGAAGAAATGACAGGACGAAGAGGAACACCAGGTTTATGAGTCTTAGGAAGACCATAGAAATAAAAAAGAGAAGGGCAGATGACACGGAAACGTTTAATGAGAGAACGTTTAATGTTTAATGAGTCAGGAGGACAAAGACTAGAGAGCTTGTCTTAGTTTGCGGTTAAAGGAAGTTTTGAGGCGATCCAAAGGGTTAGAAGTCAGAGGAGCATAAGTGCGAGAGTCAGAGAGCAAGACATCTGCTTTTCGGAGGTAGTCCTCATTGTCAAGGACAACCACCGAATTACCTTTGTCGGAAGGAAGGATAAGAATAGAGTTGTTAGATTTCAGGGAGGCAAGGGCAAGCTGGAAGCGACGAGGAAGGTGATTTTTAGAAAACAAGCTGTCAAGAACGGGGATAAGGGCCCCTCTAAAGGCAGACAGGTCCGAAAGAGTACTAGAGTTAGAATTGACAAACCTGTCAAAGGAACTAATGAGATCAATGCCACAGCGTGGGCCAGGGGAAGTAGCAAAAGACAGACCAAGACCAAGAAGTTCTTGCTGGTGCTTAGAAAGAGAGTAGGACGAAAGGTTGGTAACACAGTCAGAGAGAGAGAGTATTTGGCCCAAGGACTATTGGAGATCAGGCATTGAAGTTTGTTGTGTAGTGTGGAGGGAGTGGTGGGAAGAGGAGACGTGAGCAGTGTCAAATGCAATTGGAAATAGGATATTTGTTACGAACCCGGATCCAGCGTCCGAGCCAGGAGCAGTAACAACTACGCCATCTGTGGGTCAGCTCCCGAAACCCCCGCCAAACGGACGACGACACCTAGTGAGGACAGCGTGTACTGGCCTCGAGGACCAGTTTCCAGTCTGGTTCAGCGCTCAACACCGCCGCCCCTGACCTCTGGTGAGGTGGCGCTCCGACGACAGCGCCATCTATGGACGGGATACATCAGGTGTTTGTGCCCGAGCCCGTAAGTGAGATGTATTAGTGTGTCCCAGTTATTGATGACGTGTCTGTTTACAGAGTCGACCTGGGACCACTGTGTTGACGGTTGAGTCAGTCTACCCGAGGCAGCCAGTCTCCATACTGTGAAGTTTGCTGCAGCTGTTGTGACGTCGTCCCCCCCCCCGGAAGAACACTGTGGTGTGTTAGCCTGCCAGTGGAGTGGCAGTGAAAGGATTTACCCGGGACCGACTGTTGGAGACGATCATCCACTGGGGTACTGAAGACAGGAGGGTGATTTGTGATATCACACGAGACTCCTGTCTAGGGCGTACCCCTTATATCGTTCGTGGAGTGGCCGTACCAGCCTTGGTGGCTCAGTACCTGCCAGCAGACCAGCTGGACGTGTGGTTGACGGCCTCCACGGCGGTGCCCCCAGTGGACCTGTGTTGTGGCTGACCTGTGGCCAGGGTAGGCTCGGCATTCTCAGAGGACACGTCTTGAGGCCACGAAGAAAGCACCGCGGACTCAGCACCTAGCTTCTTGATCAAGAGTCTTCAGCAGAAGACTAGATTGTGCATGATCCCCTTTGTAAAGTGTTAATACCCCTCCCCCTTGTGTACTCTTTTATTTTATATATTTAAATGGTGATGGTACTAATTATAATATTAAGTTCTTAGCTTTCTTTCCATACTCCCTTTAAGTTACTTGCGTCACGTATCGCATCCCTTGAAAGCCTCTACTGGCTTGGGGTCGGATATATATCTTCCTCTAACGACATCAGAGTAAGAACCCCGTTGCGTCCCGAGAGGGCCGTAACAATATTGCATAGATCACTGGGAAGAAAAGAGGACAGAAAGCGTTGATGTTGACGAACAGCAAGAAAAGCCTCGTCAACTTGCAAGGAGGTGGCATGAATAAGTTCTTGAAGAAGAAGGCGGGCATGTTCAGGGAAAGGAGATCCCGAAGTGTTGAGCTGGAGAAAGTGAGATAAAGAAAGAGGGAGAACTTGCTCAGCAAAACAGTCTTTAAGAAACCTGAGCTGGTTCTTTCGACGCTTGGCGGCAAGAAGGGAAGATTCAAAGGCGCGTAAAGGCCGTTTAAAGGAAGGTAAAGCATCGAAGAAATTAAACAGAGTAAGATGCGTTAAACATCCCAAACACCTGTTTGGGATGTTTAACATTAGTAAAAGCACACCAACATATTAAGGCACAGGTATGACATGAATAAGAGGGAAGTATAATTTTGAGTACATACTTTAAAGCTCTCTTGGGCTTTAAAGCTCTCTTATAACCGGCTACCTAACTAATATTGACAAGTGCACACTACCAATAAAAAGTTATAAGGCAGTCGGATACTCAAGTGTTCTGTTGGGTGGTAGAACTGCTGTGGTAGTTCCCTTAGGACAGAGTAAAATGTCTGTCGTGGGAGACTCGTATCACAATTCTCCAACAGCACTCTCATGTAGTTTTGTTTACAAGTTCTGTGGCGTACGTGCCGACGCCTCTAGCCAATGCTTTGGTTCTACTTCTGATTTTATTTAACAGTAGCAAAGGAGTCAAGCTGTACTTTTGGTGTTTGAAATTATATTCAGTCCTAGTGAACACTTTTTCATTAAGTCCCCCTCCCCGCTCAGCTCGTTGTCGCCGTGTGGGGGCTTCGTGGCCGGCTGCTGGAGTGTGATGCTCCTTAGGACAGTCCTCTGTCCTTTTCTAGCCTTGTGCTCCTGCTGCCGTCCTCTCCAATTCTGCTGGGCACCTTTTCCTTTTCCTTCTGTTTCGTTTTTCTCCCCCCTCTTCTCCTATCTGCTTGCCGTTTCCTGCCGACCTTTTGCTCGTTCTGGTTCTTCCATAGCCTTCTTCTATTTTGACGCCCGGGTGCTTGAGGAGGCATACTCATGCACCCGTAGAACTGCAGTACCCGACGTCGAGAGCGAGGGGAACCTTTCATTGTCAATCCCCACTTCGTCACTGAACCCGATCTCGACGGACTGTCGGTTTCTTAAGGTGGCGTTTGTGGGGCGTATACTCACGACGCACCCCTAGGAGGCCCCGACAAGATCGGCGATAGCTTCTTGTTGGGTGTCCTGCCTCTGATTGTGGCTCCATGGTGGGTGTGGGGGCACATTCGTGAGTGAATTCTTAATTTCGTCAAGATGATAACCCCTGTTTCGGCTGCTTCTGGCTTACCTTTTCAGGCTCGTGGGGTGGGCGACCAAGCCCCCGAGTCGGTCCGTATTGGAAGACCGGGCTCTGTAGCCTCCACTGCATTGGGCCCCGACCTTGCTCCTCCTTTGGCCTCTCTGACTCCTTCCCCTGGCTCCCCTCCCTCCTCTGTGGTTGGGTCGAGCCCCAAGCCCCCAGTGGTGACTACCTCGTCCCCTGGCGCGGCTCCTTCTCTAGTTGTAACTACTGCGCCTTTTAACCCCTCTCTCTCTGGGGGTTCTCACCGCCGTCCTCGTCACGGCCGCCCTCGCTCGATTCCTTCTAGTTCTGCTACCTATCAAGCCTTGTTTGGTCCCGCTTCGTGGGCCAAATATTTTGATCTCCTCCCTCTTGATTCTGCGCCTCCTGACGATTTCTCCCTTCATCGACATCTCATTGATTCCGTGGATGCCTCCATTACTTTTAACCCCACTCGTCTCGGTACACGTGTCGTTGCTGCTCCTTCTCAGGATGCTGCTTCCCGCTTGGCTGCCTTATCCTGCCTTGGCGAGACCCCTGTTCGGGTCTCGAAGAACGCTCAATTGAATGCCAGTGTTGGCACTATTCTGCTCCCGCCCCATGTTGCAACCGGTGTTCGGGACCTGCGCGACTGCCACGACGATATTCGCCATATCCTCGCTGCCCAGGGCCATTCTATTCTCCAGGTGGACACGTTTACTCGTCCCCCTCGTGGTAGTCGCCGTCAGCCCCTCCGGGTTGTGAAGATTACCTTTGATGGTAGGACCCTTCCACCCTCTGTCATTCTTGCTGGTGCCAGGTGCTCTGTCCAGGAGTACATTCCTTCTCCTCGGCTCTGCAACAAGTGCTGGAGGTTTGGGCATGGTGCCCTCCGCTGCTCCGGGACTGTCTCCCTCTGTCCTTTGTGTGGTGGCGAAGGTCACTCTAAGTCGGAGTGCACTTCTCCCCAGGCTCGTTGCCTCAACTGCGGTGAGGCCCATCCTACCTTCTCCCGTGCGTGTGTCCATTACAAGCTTGAGGCGGCCGTCCTCAACCTGAAGCACCGGGAGCGTTTATCTTTTCCTGAGGCGAAGCGCCAGGTTCGCCGGCTCCCGCCTTATGCTAATATCTCTTATGCTCGCGTGTTGCGCTCTTCCTCTCCTCGTCCTTCCCGCCTTCCTCAGACTCACAACCGTTTCCGGGCCTTGGACCCTGATGCGCCCACTGCCCCCTCCTCTGTTCCTTTAGGTTCTCTCCCGAAGGATCCTCCTCCTGGTCCTCTGTCTGGGGTTCCCCTTCCTTCTACCCGGTCTGTCGTGTCTTCTGTGTCTTCTTCCTCGTCCCCCTCCGATCCTCCTTCCCATCCTCTTCCTCCATCTATTGGCTCTCCCCACCGCCTGTCGGTGCGGGCGGATGTCCATCGCTCTCCTAACGGCCGTCGTGTGTGCTCTCGTTCGGCTTCTCCTGTTGAGACACTGGAATCCGTTGCCCGGTACGTAGTTGCTGGGACACCGGTCTCTTTAAGTCAGAAGCGTAAGCCTGGCTCCTCTCCTTCCTCTTCCCCGGCGGGTAAGAAGGCTTCGCTTTCTTCCTCAGCTCCTCCTTCTGGCTCTGTTGCTCCTTCCCCTCCCGTTTCAGTGCTTGCGCCCCCTGTTCCTGCTATGGAGGTTTCTTTGGCCCCTGCTTCCCTTTCGGTTGCTGCTCTTGCTGAGGTGCGCTCCCCTCTTTCTACTCCCCCTCCTCCTGCTGCTGTCCTTGACGGCTCCTCTCCGTTGTCTCCTCCTCTTCCTCCTCCTCCTCCAGACCCTGCCCGCCCACCTCTGCTCTGTTCTCCCGTTTCCTTCCCTCCGTCTTTGCTCAGTTTACCCATGCCCCCTAACCCTGACTTTGCTGACCCTGATCCCGACCCTGATATTCTTTAACGTGCTCTGTTGCTCTTTCGCCTTTGTTTCTTCCTTGTTCTCTGTTTTTGTCCTTTCTCTTCTCGTCGTTGTCCATTCTTCAATGGAACGTTCGAGGTTATTACGCCAATTTCCTCGAACTCCAACTTCTGATTTCGCGGTTTTCGCCCCTTTGTGTCTGTCTCCAGGAGCCAATGCTTGGTGCTCGTCCTGGTCGTTTTCGTGGCTATTCCTTTCTCTCCCCCCCCCAGCCATTGCTGGGGCTTCTAATTCTTCTGCTCTTTTGATTCGGGCTGATGTTCCCTTTGTTCCTTTACTTTTTCCTTCGCCTCTCCATTGTTCTGCTGCTCGTATCTTTGTGGGGAAATGGTACACAGTTTGTTCCATTTATCTCCCCCCGAGTGTACCGCTCTCTCTTCCTGATTTGAAAAACCTCCTGGACTCCTTGCCGGAGCCTGTGCTCCTGCTGGGTGACTTCAATTGTCGTCATTCTCTTTGGGGTGACGTTCTGACGAATACCCGGGGTCGCCTCCTTGAGCCGTTTCTCCTCTCTTCTTCCCTGTCTCTTCTGAATTCTGGTGAGCCCACTCATTTGGACTCTCGGACTCGCACCCTTTCTTGTCTTGATCTTTCTCTCTGCTCTTCTTCTCTTTACTTAGATTTCACGTGGCAGGTTCTTGATGACCTCCATGGAAGTGATCATTTCCCCATCCTTGTTTCCTTTTTCTCTTTTCGCCCTTCCCTCTCTTTCCCTAGGTGGCAGTTTGCTAAGGCAGACTGGACCCTATTTACCCTCAGTGCTGCTCTCCCTGACCTCTCCCTTCTGCCTCTCTCTCGCGCTCTCCTCCTTTTTCATGACACTGTCTTCAACGCTGCCCTCCGCTCTATTCCTCGCTCTTCCTCTCGGGGTCCACGGAAGTGCGTTCCCTGGTGGAATGCGGACTGTGCTCGGGCTGTCCGCTGTAAGCGTGCAGCCTGGAAGAGGCACCGCCGTAGGCAGACGACCGATTCTTTTCTTTTCTTTCGGAAAGCGAGTGCGGTGGCCCGTAGGGCCATCCGTACGGCTAAACGTGAATGTTGGGCATCTTATGTCTCAACAATTACGTCCGAGACCCCTCTGGCCCAGATCTGGAAGCGTATCCGCAAGATAGCGGGTAAGTTCGTTCCCGATGTTTCACCGGTCCTTCACCTCCATGATACTCTTGTGGCGGACCCGTTGCAGGTCGCTTCCGAACTGGGTTCCCATTTTTCTTCTGTTAGCTCTGGTCTTCATCTTCCCCAATCTTCCCTTCTTCGTAAACCTGTCCTTGAGTCTCGTCCTTTAGATTTCTGCACTCATCTTCAGCTTCCCTATAATGATCCCTTCTCTCTCTCTGAACTTCGTTCTGCCCTGGCCCTCTGCGGTTCTACGGCTGCGGGCTCCGATGGTATTCATTATGAGATGCTTCGCCATCTCCCTCCGAGCACGTCTCAGTATTTACTGAGTCTGTATAATCGGATCTGGGAGTCGTCGTCAGTCCCTGAGGACTGGCTCGATGCCGTTGTCCTCCCTGTTCGCAAACCGGGGTCTCTGGGTACTTCCCCTAAGGACTTTCGCCCTATTGCTCTCACAAGTTGTGTCTGCAAACTCTTTGAACGTATGGTTAACGTTCGTCTGATGTGGTTCCTGGAACACCATCACCTCCTCTCCCCTTCTCAATTTGGTTTCCGCAAGTGCCGCAGCACGACAGATGTCCTGGTGAACTTGGCGGTCTATATTCGTACTGCTTTTGCTGCGAACCCAGCAAACACAAATCATCTACACAACGTTCGCCTATCTCTTGCCATAGGTGTGGGAATGATTTGCATTGAGAATGGTGCAGGAGAGCCTTTGAGAAACTTTTACTCAAAAAATCCAAACACAAAGGTTTAATTATAAATTGTTTTTCTACAATTATTTTCTTCCAAATGTAAAACAAATAGTTTTTACATGTTTAAATATAAAATTTATGGTGTTTTTTTGTAAAATTCATTAATAAATTGTGAATGATATATATTGGCTGAGTGAAACCTTTATAATCCATTTAGTTATAATTTGAACAGAAAAAAGTATTTTTCCAAATTTTCTAAAAATTGCTCTTTTTAACACAATTTGATTCCTTATACATTCCACTAAACACTATATCATGTTTAAATATATAATTTATGTATTATTCTCTAAAATAATTTATATAAATTATATAAGTTGTTGGAAAGTGGTGTTAAGGATTCTGAAAACATTTTGTTGTGTTAATATGTTCTTATTAACTATGTCTCAAGTTCACAGTTTATCAAACAAGAATATTAACATTCGTCAACTCTTAAAATCTTATATGTTATCTTGCTGGTGCAAAAAAGGGTGAATCTTTAGGAACAGCTATAGTATCTATATATCACAAATGGTGTTTTCCCTAACTCAAACAATGTAGGGTTTATTATTCTACACATATTTCTAATGACTCTTAGATGTTTACATTCTCTGAAGTATAATTGTGAAGGCTGTGTCCATCACTCTCAACACAGATTCTTAAACTCGTCTCTGCAGGTTCAACTATATAATTAGTTTCCATTTTGAATTTCCATGGACATTTGTATCCAAAATGAAACCAATGTGGTTTCCTTCAGCGCCTTCAGCCAGCACATTTGCTCATTCATTTCCACAGATTCCAACAAGGTAGGGGATTTACAGAAATTTGTATATTCATATTGTTATATATTAAAAATATGAATGCAGTTCAATATGATAAGACAAATACATGAGTTTATGATAAATTCGTTTTCTGTGATATACCATTGATATGCTCTTTTTTTCTTTAAACGGCAGACTAAACTAAAGTGCTCACATCAACAGATTTGATGTATAAATGGTCAACGCTCAACAGAGTTAGTATAAATGTATTAGTATAAATCTTACTTGTCTCATTGTTAATTCACATTCAATGTCAACTTGTGGTTTTGATGTGGCACGTTTGGCCAAGACACCCCACCCCATTATGCACCCCATACCCATCTTGTGGGCGGTTGTGGAAAGGGTTACAGAGGCACATAATGGGCTCAGGGACTGAACCCCACAATTCATTTAGCTAAGCAAGTTACAATCTTGATGAGCTAGTTACAAAATTCAATATAAGTCATCACATCAACAATGGGTTCGAGATCGACCTCAAGTACAGGTTCTAAATTAAGCAACTGACATATGTGGAGAGCTAGTATCAAAATTTATATGTTTGTCCTGCACACCGTCCCCCATCCAGTGGGCAGCGGTGGATAGGTTACAATCACTTAGTTGTTATCTACAGTTAGCAAACTGGGGATATTTGGCTAAAATTTCTGGTAGCAGATCATTTTGAATGAAATATTGACACATCGCTGGAACATTGGTTATAGAATTGTCTCTAAATTCATGTATCTTTTCGCACTCCATCACATAGTGACGGAGGGTGTGCGAATAATTTTGTTGACACAGTTTACATTTGGTCAGGTCTACATCAGCAGATAATGAGAATTCCCAGAGATACTTGTAACCGAGTCTAAGCCGAGCAGTAGTAACATCTAGAAGTCTGCTGATTTTATTGGATGATCCATAGATGTGTGGCTCCTCTTGTATGATATGTATGATAGATGGAATTACTAGTTCCAGTTTCTAGGCAGGCGATGAATACTCACAATAACCTTAATTAAGCGTCAAAACAAAAATGTGTATACTCTTTTTACTCTCCTGACCTTAGTTCTCGAGCTATGTATTTCATTTTGGTACCAACGTGTTCGCAATAACATTCTCTAGAAGAAAATCAGCAAAAACGGTCACCAAAAGTTATATGAATACCAGCACCCAATAAATACCTACGTAGATGACTCGCCGTGAGTGCCCAAGAGCAACAAAATGTTTTTACTCTTGGGATTGTTATCACTTCCACTCTTGTCCTACAGCGTTAATTTTGGTATCAATGTACTCGCAATGAAATTCCCAACACGGTGATATGAATATAAACGTAGAATAATGGTCGCTGCCCACCCGCAAGAGTGTGGGAAGTGGCGGAACTGTTACCCAGTATTGGTGACAAGACGACACATGGGCGATACAGTGCTTTGAAAGTTTATAATTATATCACTGTCCTGACATTATTATTGTATGTACGTCATTCATTTTTGTGCCAATGTTTTCGCAATAGAATGTTCTATGAGCCCGTAGGTAAAAAAGAGCAACAAAGCGTAAGATAGAATAGCACCATATATAAAACAACGCTGGTACATATCAGTGAGCGTCAAACACACACGAAATGTGTGTGTTTGATGGTGGTCAAACGATGTTTGATGTGTTTGATCAGGTGATGTCCTGATCCGCATAATTAAAGTATGAATTATGTTGAGAAAAAATAAGAAAAAAGGGAAAAAACAGGGGTGGGAGAAACATGACAGAAAAAGAGTAAAAATACAATTTGGTCAACAAAACAGCATTGTTTAAAATAAAAGATATGGATTGACATTTTTGGGGTTAGGTTGGTAGGTTACATTGAGTTAATTAGGTAGTACTTAGTGTTTATCTGTTATAGATAGGAGCTGCCTGGTATGGGCCAATAGGCCTTCTGCAGTTACCTTTGTTTTTATGTTTTTGCCCTGTAACCTAAATGGTTAGAGAGGCACATATATGGGCTTAGGGACTGAACCCCACACTACATTTAGCTAAGCTGGTTACAATCTTGATGATATAGTTACAAAATTCTGTATAAGTCGTCACATTATCAATGGGTTCGAGATCAACCACAATTTCCTGAATAGATATAACAAAGGGGATATTAATAGGGTATTAAAATTGTCAACACAAGATAGAACACGAAACAATGGGTATAAATTGGATAAGTTTAGATTTAGGAAAGACTTGGGTAAATACAGGGTCAGTAACAGGGTTGTTGATTTGTGGAATTTTTCTTAACTTATAAATTTATCTTTATTTATCTTAAACTGGTTGGGAGAGGTACAGTTTTTAACATAATTGGGAAGGTCATTCCACATTCGAGGTCTCTTGATTTGTAAAGCATTTCTAGTTTGACTAAGTCGTACTCTTGGAATATCAAATAGGTATTTGTTTCTGGTGTGGTGCTCATGGGATCTGTTACAACCTTCTAGGAAGCTTTTAAGGTCAGGATTGACATTACAGTGCAGCGTTTTATATATATAAAATACACATGAGAGTATGTGCAGGGACTTAATATCTAACATATTCAGAGATTTGAGTAAGGGGTCCATATATACTGCCCGGTTGCCTGAAATGCTATAGGCCTACTATAGTGGCTTTAGGTATTGTATGCACTAGCTCTATCTATAAATCCAACATTATGTTTGTAAATCAACTATGTATGTACTTTCCTGAATAAAATTGACTTTACTGTACACTTATATTCTCTCTAAACTTATTTCAATTTCAATTTCAATTTCAATTTCTTATATTCTCTGTGGATTTGTTACCCCTATCGTTTGGGAGAAAAAAAATGACTAATACGTTCGGCGAATGACTTTGACTTCAACTTCACTTTGACTTCGTTCATGTCATCGTATTTTCCGTAATATATAAAGGTTATGACAATGCAATTATATTATTGTGTGCAAATAAGTTTGAAATTTCATGTACCCTAAAAATATTAAAATAAAGAATAAGAATAATTAAATAATTGTTGTAGTAAATTGTCACACGTTCATCATACGCAAACGAACACACAGTTTGGAGCGTCAGTACAAGACCGCCGCCATTTTAAAACACGGCTTCGAATGTAAGTAATGTTTTTCTCGTACTAACACTGTGTTATACAATAGATTTGGTCTTGAATTCACAAATTTAGTTGTTACATCTGACAGAGTATGTTAGACGGTGTAATGCTGGTCCATGTTAACGTATTTGTGGGCTTGGTTGGTTTAAATGTGGAGGCGAGGCCTGGCAGTGCTGGTGTATGTGGAGGCGAGGCGAGGCCTGGCAGTGCTGGTGTATGTGGAGGCGAGGCCTGGCTGTGCTGGTGAGTATGTGGAGGCGAGGCCTGGCAGTGCTGGTGTATGTGGAGGCGAGGCCTGGCAGTGCTGGTGTATGTGGAGGCGAGGCCTGGCTGTGCTAGTGTGTATGTGGAGGCGAGGCCTGGCTGTGCTAGTGTGTATGTGGAGGCGAGGCCTGGCAGTGCTGGTGTATGTGGAGGCGAGGCCTGGCTGTGCTAGTGTGTATGTGGAGGCGAGGCCTGGCTGTGCTAGTGTGTATGTGGAGGCGAGGCATGTACAACACTCCCCAATAGGAAGAAAACCCACTGGGTTCTAGGCTAGGTTAGGCTTATCTGTAATAATTGAATTAAGCCTAGCAAAGCCTAGAACCTAGTTCAGTAATTTAAAAAATGTTGTAACTTGAAAAATGCCATTCAATACATTACACAATTTAAATATTTTCAGGCAATCAACACAACCCTCATGTTGGCTAACCCTCTCTCATGTTGGTCAATAATTTAATTATTTTTTTATGGAGTAATCTTTGCTGTTGAAATGTAGTCTTTTTGAGACTACATTTCAAATGTAGTGTGTGTGGAGGCGTGTATGTTAGGTATTACCTAATATACACGGTGTAATATATCTATCTGTGTGAAATAGATTAAATCCATTTATTTGATATTCAGCTAATAGTTCTGTACTTTCTACATTCATCCATGTTTTGGTAAGTGCAATAATATGTATTGTTTCATTGCAGATTAGAGATTCAAGATAGTTCTAGATTTCCGAAGTACTGAAACGCGCGCCATACAGGCTTGGTGGATCTAGGTGCAAGGTAAAATTATTTACATTTACTTGTTTTGTATTTGTTTTGTATTTATATGCATATATGCATTTATATGCATTATTCTATAGAATAATAGATCTCGTAATAATTTTGCAAAAATAGTGGCATTTACTACTTTTAAAAGATTATTAAAAAATTTACTGATATGGTGCATTCGGAAGGGCGAAGAGGGAGAACGGCCTGTTGACATAGCTCGGGTGCAGGGGGGGGGGGTTGTGTAAAAGCCTGGTTTGTGCCTCGGAGAGGCTATGGGATCCAGTAAGTTCAGTAGAACTTCGGTTTCAACCCTTTTACCCTGTTGTAGCTCAGTCGATTAAGGCAGTGTCTGGGATGCTCCCGGACGCAGGTTCGAATCCTTGTCACGGCCCTTGTGGATTTGTTCATTTGATGCATCACGTTATTGTGATCTGTGTGTGTAAGTCTTCACTTGCTACAGCAACAGGAATGTGTGTGTATGTATTTGTGTTGTTGAATATGACCGAAAGTGTAAGATTAATGATTCTAACACAAATCGTCTGAATATTTGTTTTTCTTCACTGTCGAGAGTAGTTAAAAAAATTTACTCGAGTTTATTTTCACACTTTATTTATGGTCCTTAAGTCCCTCTCCTTAATGCTGCTGCTGTTTCTCGCATCTTTGCATCGCTTGTATGTTTGGGGGTTTGGCCTCTTGCTATATATTGATTCCATTTGTGTGTGTTTGGGTCTCAGGCCCTCTCGCAATTTCTGTTGAACAAACCCCTTTTCCTAGTTCTGCATCTCTCCTTTGGTACAAATTTTGTTGTGCTTTTATCATATATTTCACAAAACTTGACATACATTTCATTTACTTCATGTCCTATCAGCAAGTGTTTGTCAAATTCTTTAAGGAAAGTTTATCATCCTGATTGCAGATCTCTAGCGATATTATGTCAACTTCTTGTGGATTCGCAATCATTATTTAATTTACCTTTAGGTGTTCTTTCACCAGCACAGCAACACTGTACCTCTCCCAACCAGTTTAAGATAAAAACTAAGTACTAACTAATTAACTCAATGTAACCTACCTTACCCCCAAAATGACAACCCATGTCTTCTATTTTAAACAATGCTGTTTTGTTGACCAAATTGTATTTTTGTTTTTTTCTGCAATGTTTCCCCCCCCCCCCCCCCACCACTCTACCACCACATTGAGTTTAGTAGCTCTGTGCACGTCAGGTGCTGTTTAATATACAGACCTACTCCTCCATTTGACCTAGTTTCTCTATCACATCTATATCACTTTGTGCTTTAGCCCTGGTGGAGCTTGGTCCACCAGGCTGTTGTTTGGAGTGGCCCGCAGATCCACATACAGTCTGCATATGATATACAGTCTGTTGATCAATTAAACTACAGTAGTTAGTTTTTATCATCCGAATGCACCAATATGTGTTCATTCTTCCCAGATGAAGGAACTAGGTAATATTCATCATCTGAATGCACCATCTGATGCTTTAACACACTCATGATACACGAGAGGTTTAAAAAACTTTTAAAACTTTTAAAACTTTTTGACCTATGTATTTAAAAGCAATTCTAAAGTTAAAAAGTGTAGCATAGGCCCCTCGCAGAATGTTCTTAATATGATCCTCAGGTTATAGTTTTCTATCTAAAACCACCCCTAGATCTCTTTCTTGATCAGAATTCTTTATAGATCTCAGTGGCTCGATCATAGAAACTGCTCTAAATCCTTGTTGGCCTGGATTGTGGAGGTCATTGGTCTCTATAAAACTAGTAATCTGACTCCTGATCACTCTCAAATAATTTTATTATGTGGGATGTTAGTGCAACTGGTCTATAATTCTTTGCCAATGCTTGTGTTGTGTTGTGTTGTTTTGGTAGTGATGTGCAATGTGTTGTTTTGGTAGTGATTCGTCCAGTTCTGGTAGTAGTGCGGTTGTTGTGTAGTGTAGTACTTGTGTGCTTGTTAATGACTTGTATTCCAGTCTTGTGGGTATCTCCTTTCCCCTACGGGCCAACTGCTTTGTTCTTACCTAGCATTTTGCTTTGTTTGGGTATGAATGTTTGTGTGCCGTATATTTTGCAAAATTTGCCATATATCTCATTATTTACTCCTCTGCCTAGCAACAAGTCTGTCTAATTATACTCATTAACTGTTTTTCAAAGTTCCCCATAGTGTCCTTTATTGAAATCGAGTTCATGAACCGTTTCAATGTTCTTATTTTCTTCTAGATTATATCTTAAAGTATATTTAAATGTTATTGTTATTATTGTTATTAAATGTTATTGTGACATTGCATTGCAATTGAGCTATGTTGTTTACCATACCGTTCATTTCGTGAGTATAAGTATAGATGCCACACTTGTGACAGGTAAAACCATGCCTTTTTTGAAAAACAGCACCGTCTGTTGCACGTAAGAGCAACCCACACTATATTATGTTGCGATATTATTTCAATATTTCCGATTGTATTGATAATTTGAATTTTCATAGATTTCAATTTATTTTCATTTCGATTTAATAATTTTGTGTGACATTGCATTGAAATTGAGCTGTGTTGTTTACCATACTGTTCATTTCATGAGTATAGTTTATTTTTTTATTTTTTTCATTTCATTTTTTTAGCTGTTCTTATTTTTCAGTGATGGGAATATCAGATCATTTGATGTTCCCAATTTTCTGATGGAAGCATCAGACCATTATAGAATGCATCGGATGAGGTAGTTTGGAATGGTGGGGAGGACGAGAGGGGGGTATGGTGGGGAAGACGAGGGGACAGAGGAGAGGGTAATGGTGGGGAGGACGAGGGGACTGGGGAGTTGGGGATGGTGGGGACAGGGGAATGCTGGGGAGGACAAAGGGACAGGTGAATGGGAGATGGTGGGGGAGGAAGAAGGACAGGGGAGGGGAAAATGGTAAGGAGGACGATGGGACAGGGAAGTGGGAATAGTGGGGATGATGTGGGGACAGGGAAGTGGGAAGGACGAGAGGACTGTGGAATGGGGAATAGCAAAGTGAATTATAATTATATATATTAATTAATTCTTATAAATTTCCAGAAGCCTGTATCAACACCCACACTAATGCAACTGAAAGAGATGTTGAGACAAGTATTGCTGATATGTTGAAGAACGCCCCAAACAAACTCGGTGGAAACAGATACAAGGTAAAGTTTGCCAATTTGCTGTAGTCTAATTCAATTTCTTTTTAGTAATCTTCGAGAACATTTATGCTATGAATAAGATAAAATAATGTAACTGATTTTGATTTATTTACTATTTATTATTTATTTACCGTTATTAGTATAATAGATCTCGTAATAATTTTGCAAAAATAATGGCATTTACTATTTTAAAAAGCTCGGGTGCAGGGGGGGGGGGTTATGTAAAAGCCTGGTTTGTGCCTCGGAGAGGCTATGGGATCCAGTAAGATCGTCCTTCCTTTCCTCCCTAGAATCTGGATGTAGCAGGTGCTCAATTGTCAAAAGTGAAAAATTGGTTTTGTCTTCCGAATGCACCATTTCTGTAAATTTGCTAATAATCTTTTAAAAATAGTAAATGCCATTATTTTTGCAAAATTATTACGAGATCTATTATACTAATAACGGTTTGATAAAATACAGTAGACTGCCTACTGGTTTTACCTGTAATAAGGTTTGATACAGATGATTATGATTATGGTTTTGGCCTCCACCACCCTCTCACCTAACTTGTTCCAACCATGTCTACCACGGTTTTGTCTTCCGAATGCACCATTTCTGTAAATTTGCTAATAATCTTTTAAAAATAGTAAATGCCATTATTTTTGCAAAATTATTACGAGATCTATTATACTAATAACGGTTTGATAAAATACAGTAGACTGCCTACTGGTTTTACCTGTAATAAGGTTTGATACAGATGATTATGATTATGGTTTTGGCCTCCACCACCCTCTCACCTAACTTGTTCCAACCATGTCTACCACGGTTTTGTCTTCCGAATGCACCATTTCTGTAAATTTGCTAATAATCTTTTAAAAATAGTAAATGCCATTATTTTTGCAAAATTATTACGAGATCTATTATACTAATAACGGTTTGATAAAATACAGTAGACTGCCTACTGGTTTTACCTGTAATAAGGTTTGATACAGATGATTATGATTATGGTTTTGGCCTCCACCACCCTCTCACCTAACTTGTTCCAACCATGTCTACCACGGTTTTGTCTTCCGAATGCACCATTTCTGTAAATTTGCTAATAATCTTTTAAAAATAGTAAATGCCATTATTTTTGCAAAATTATTACGAGATCTATTATACTAATAACGGTTTGATAAAATACAGTAGACTGCCTACTGGTTTTACCTGTAATAAGGTTTGATACAGATGATTATGATTATGGTTTTGGCCTCCACCACCCTCTCACCTAACTTGTTCCAACCATGTCTACCACGGTTTTGTCTTCCGAATGCACCATTTCTGTAAATTTGCTAATAATCTTTTAAAAATAGT